>NW_024059242.1:0-277660 GCF_016432855.1 Salvelinus namaycush | reverse complement strand
CTGTCTAGTCAGTCCTACAGTTCCACTACAGTCTGGTCAGCCACTACAGTCTGGTCAGCCACTACAGTCTGGTCAGTCACTACAGTCTGGTCAGCCACTACAGTCTGGTCAGCCACTACAGTCTAGTCAGTCACTACAGTCTGGTCAGCCACTACAGTCTGGTCAGCCACTACAGTCTGGTCAGTCACTACAGTCTGGTCAGTCACTACAGTCTAGTCAGTCACTACAGTCTGGTCAGCCACTACAGTCTGGTCAGCCACTACAGTCTGGTCAGTCACTACAGTCTGGTCAGCCACTACAGTCTGGTCAGCCACTACAGTCTGGTCAGCCACTACAGTCTGGTCAGCCACTACAGTCTGGTCAGTCACTACAGTCTGGTCAGTCACTACAGTCTGGTCAGTCACTACAGTCTGGTCAGTCACTACAGTCTGGTCAGCCACTACAGTCTGGTCAGCCACTACAGTCTGGTCAGCCACTACAGTCTAGTCAGTCACTACAGTCTGGTCAGCCACTACAGTCTGGTCAGTCACTACAGTCTGGTCAGCCACTACAGTCTGGTCAGCCACTACAGTCTGGTCAGCCACTACAGTCTGGTCAGCCACTACAGTCTGGTCAGCCACTACAGTCTGGTCAGCCACTACAGTCTCGTCAGCCACTACAGTCTGGTCAGCCACTACAGCCACTACAGTCTGGTCAGTCACTACAGTCTAGTCAGTCACTACAGTCTGGTCAGCCACTACAGTCACTACAGTCTCGTCAGCCACTACAGTCTGGTCAGCCACTACAGTCTAGTCAGTCACTACAGTCTGGTCAGCCACTACAGTCTGGTCAGCCACTACAGTCACTACAGTCTGGTCAGCCACTACAGTCTGGTCAGTCACTACAGTCTCGTCAGCCACTACAGTCTGGTCAGCCACTACAGTCTGGTCAGCCACTACAGTCACTACAGTCTCGTCAGCCACTACAGTCTGGTCAGTCACTACAGTCTCGTCAGCCACTACAGTCTGGTCAGCCACTACAGTCTGGTCAGCCACTACAGTCTGGTCAGTCACTACAGTCTGGTCAGCCACTACAGTCTGGTCAGCCACTACAGTCTGGTCAGCCACTACAGTCTGGTCAGCCACTACAGTAGTCACTACAGTCATGTCAGCACTACAGTCTGGTCAGCCACTACAGTCTGGTCAGCCACTACAGTCTGGTCAGCCACTACAGTCACTACAGTCTCGTCAGCCACTACAGTCTGGTCAGTCACTACAGTCTCGTCAGCCACTACAGTCTGGTCAGCCACTACAGCCACTACAGTCTCGTCAGTCACTACAGTCTAGTCAGTCACTACAGTCTGGTCAGTCACTACAGTCTGGTCAGCCACTACAGTCTGGTCAGCCACTACAGTCACTACAGTCTGGTCAGCCACTACAGTCTGGTCAGTCACTACAGTCTCGTCAGCCACTACAGTCTGGTCAGCCACTACAGTCTGGTCAGCCACTACAGCCACTACAGTCTGGTCAGTCACTACAGTCTGGTCAGTCACTACAGTCTGGTCAGCCACTACAGTCTGGTCAGCCACTACAGCCACTACAGTCTGGTCAGTCACTACAGTCTGGTCAGCCACTACAGTCTGGTCAGCCACTACAGTCTGGTCAGTCACTACAGTCTGGTCAGCCACTACAGTCTGGTCAGCCACTACAGTCTAGTCAGCCACTACAGTCTGGTCAGCCACTACAGTCTAGTCAGTCACTACAGTCTGGTCAGTCACTACAGTCTGGTCAGTCACTACAGTCTGGTCAGCCACTACAGTCTGGTCAGTCACTACAGTCTCGTCAGCCACTACAGTCTGGTCAGTCACTACAGTCTCGTCAGCCACTACAGTCTGGTCAGTCACTACAGTCTGGTCAGCCACTACAGTCTGGTCAGCCACTACAGTCTGGTCAGTCACTACAGTCTGGTCAGTCACTACAGTCTGGTCAGTCACTACAGTCTGGTCAGTCACTACAGTCTGGTCAGTCACTACAGTCTGGTCAGCCACTACAGTCTGGTCAGTCACTACAGTCTGGTCAGCCACTACAGTCTGGTCAGCCACTACAGTCTGGTCAGCCACGACAGTCTGGTCAGCCACTACAGTCTGGTCAGTCACTACAGTCTGGTCAGTCACTACAGTCTGGTCAGCCACTACAGTCTGGTCAGCCACTACAGTCTGGTCAGCCACTACAGTCTGGTCAGTCACTACAGTCTGGTCAGTCACTACAGTCTAGTCAGTCACTACAGTCTAGTCAGTCACTACAGTCTGGTCAGCCACTACAGTCTGGTCAGCCACTACAGTCTGGTCAGCCACGACAGTCTGGTCAGCCACTACAGTCTGGTCAGCCACTACAGTCTGGTCAGCCACTACAGTCTGGTCAGTCACTACAGTCTGGTCAGTCACTACAGTCTGGTCAGTCACTACAGTCTGGTCAGTCACTACAGTCTGGTCAGCCACTACAGTCTGGTCAGCCACTACAGTCTGGTCAGCCACGACAGTCTGGTCAGCCACTACAGTCTGGTCAGTCACTACAGTCTGGTCAGCCACGACAGTCTGGTCAGCCACTACAGTCTGGTCAGTCACTACAGTCTGGTCAGTCACTACAGTCTGGTCAGTCACTACAGTCTGGTCAGCCACTACAGTCTGGTCAGCCACTACAGTCTGGTCAGCCACTACAGTCTGGTCAGCCACTACAGTCTGGTCAGCCACTACAGTCTGGTCAGCCACTACAGTCTAGTCAGCCACTACAGTCTGGTCAGTCACTACAGTCTGGTCAGCCACTACAGTCACTACAGTCTGGTCAGTCACTACAGTCTGGTCAGCCACTACAGTCTAGTCAGTCACTACAGTCTGGTCAGCCACTACAGTCTGGTCAGTCACTACAGTCTGGTCAGTCACTACAGTCTGGTCAGTCACTACAGTCTGGTCAGTCACTACAGTCTGGTCAGCCACTACAGTCTGGTCAGCCACTACAGTCTGGTCAGCCACTACAGTCTGGTCAGTCACTACAGTCACTACAGTCTAGTCAGTCACTACAGTCTAGTCAGTCACTACAGTCTGGTCAGTCACTACAGTCTGGTCAGTCACTACAGTCTGGTCAGCCACTACAGTCTGGTCAGCCACTACCGTCTGGTCAGCCACTACCGTCTGGTCAGTCACTACAGTCTGGTCAGCCACTACAGTCACTACAGTCTGGTCAGTCACTACAGTCTGGTCAGCCACTACAGTCTGGTCAGCCACTACAGTCTAGTCAGTCACTACAGTCTGGTCAGCCACTACAGTCTGGTCAGTCACTACAGTCTGGTCAGTCACTACAGTCTGGTCAGTCACTACAGTCTGGTCAGTCACTACAGTCTGGTCAGTCACTACAGTCTGGTCAGCCACTACAGTCTGGTCAGTCACTACAGTCACTACAGTCTAGTCAGTCACTACAGTCTAGTCAGTCACTACAGTCTGGTCAGTCACTACAGTCTGGTCAGCCACTACAGTCTGGTCAGCCACTACAGTCTGGTCAGCCACTACAGTCTGGTCAGTCACTACAGTCTGGTCAGTCACTACAGTCTAGTCAGTCACTACAGTCTGGTCAGCCACTACAGTCTGGTCAGCCACTACAGTCTGGTCAGCCACTACAGTCTGGTCAGCCACTACAGTCTAGTCAGCCACTACAGTCTGGTCAGTCACTACAGTCTGGTCAGTCACTACAGTCTGGTCAGCCACTACAGTCTGGTCAGCCACTACAGTCTGGTCAGCCACTACAGTCTAGTCAGCCACTACAGTCTGGTCAGTCACTACAGTCTGGTCAGCCACTACAGTCACTACAGTCTGGTCAGTCACTACAGTCTGGTCAGCCACTACAGTCTGGTCAGCCACTACAGTCTAGTCAGCCACTACAGTCTGGTCAGCCACTACAGTCTGGTCAGTCACTACAGTCTGGTCAGTCACTACAGTCTGGTCAGTCACTACAGTCTGGTCAGCCACTACAGTCTGGTCAGCCACTACAGTCTGGTCAGCCACTACAGTCTGGTCAGCCACTACAGTCTGGTCAGTCACTACAGTCACTACAGTCTAGTCAGTCACTACAGTCTAGTCAGTCACTACAGTCTGGTCAGTCACTACAGTCTAGTCAGTCACTACAGTCTGGTCAGTCACTACAGTCTAGTCAGTCACTACAGTCTGGTCAGTCACTACAGTCTAGTCAGTCACTACAGTCTGGTCAGTCACTACAGTCTGGTCAGCCACTACAGTCACTACAGTCTAGTCAGTCACTACAGTCTAGTCAGCCACTACAGTCTGGTCAGCCACTACAGTCTGGTCAGCCACTACAGTCTGGTCAGTCACTACAGTCTGGTCAGTCACTACAGTCTGGTCAGTCACTACAGTCTGGTCAGCCACTACAGTCTGGTCAGCCACTACAGTCTGGTCAGTCACTACAGTCTGGTCAGTCACTACAGTCTGGTCAGTCACTACAGTCTGGTCAGCCACTACAGTCTGGTCAGCCACTACAGTCTGGTTAGCCACTACAGTCTGGTCAGCCACTACAGTCTGGTCAGTCACTACAGTCTGGTCAGTCACTACAGTCTGGTCAGTCACTACAGTCTGGTCAGTCACTACAGTCTGGTCAGCCACTACAGTCTGGTCAGCCACTAAAGTCTGGTCAGCCACTACAGTCTAGTCAGTCACTACAGTCTGGTCAGTCACTACAGTCTGGTCAGTCACTACAGTCTAGTCAGTCACTACAGTCTAGTCAGTCACTACAGTCTGGTCAGTCACTACAGTCTGGTCAGCCACTACAGTCTGGTCAGTCACTACAGTCTGGTTAGTCACTACAGTCTAGTCAGTCACTACAGTCTGGTCAGTCACTACAGTCTAGTCAGTCACTACAGTCTGGTCAGTCACTACAGTCTAGTCAGTCACTACAGTCTGGTCAGCCACTACAGCCACTACAGTCTGGTCAGTCACTACAGTCTAGTCAGTCACTACAGTCTGGTCAGTCACTACAGTCTGGTCAGCCACTACAGTCTGGTCAGCCACTACAGTCTGGTCAGCCACTACAGTCTGGTCAGCCACTACAGTCTAGTCAGCCACTACAGTCTGGTCAGCCACTACAGTCTGGTCAGTCACTACAGTCTGGTCAGTCACTACAGTCTGGTCAGTCACTACAGTCTGGTCAGTCACTACAGTCTGGTCAGCCACTACAGTCTGGTCAGCCACTACAGTCTGGTCAGTCACTACAGTCTGGTCAGTCACTACAGTCTGGTCAGCCACTACAGTCTGGTCAGTCACTACAGTCTGGTCAGCCACTACAGTCTGGTCAGCCACTACAGTCTAGTCAGCCACTACAGTCTAGTCAGCCACTACAGTCTAGTCAGCCACTACAGTCTGGTCAGCCACTACAGCCACTACAGTCTGGTCAGTCACTACAGTCTGGTCAGTCACTACAGTCTGGTCAGCCACTACAGTCTGGTCAGCCACTACAGTCTGGTCAGCCACTACAGTCTGGTCAGCCACTACAGTCTGGTCAGCCACTACAGTCTGGTCAGCCACTACAGTCTGGTCAGCCACTACAGTCTGGTCAGCCACTACAGTCTGGTCAGTCACTACAGTCTGGTCAGCCACTACAGTCTGGTCAGCCACTACAGTCTGGTCAGCCACTACAGTCTGGTCAGCCACTACAGTCTGGTCAGTCACTACAGTCTGGTCAGCCACTACAGTCTGGTCAGCCACTACAGTCTGGTCAGTCACTACAGTCTGGTCAGTCACTACAGTCTGGTCAGTCACTACAGTCTGGTCAGTCACTACAGTCTGGTCAGTCACTACAGTCTAGTCAGTCACTACAGTCTAGTCAGTCACTACAGTCTGGTCAGCCACTACAGTCTGGTCAGTCTCTACAGTCTAGTCAGCCACTACAGTCTAGTCAGCCACTACAGTCTGGTCAGCCACTACAGTCTGGTCAGCCACTACAGTCTGGTCAGCCACTACAGTCTAGTCAGCCACTACAGTCTAGTCAGCCACTACAGTCTGGTCAGCCACTACAGTCTGGTCAGCCACTACAGTCTGGTCAGCCACTACAGTCTGGTCAGCCACTACAGTCTGGTCAGCCACTACAGTCTGGTCAGCCACTACAGTCTGGTCAGCCACTACAGTCTGGTCAGTCACTACAGTCTAGTCAGTCACTACAGTCTAGTCAGCCACTACAGTCTAGTCAGCCACTACAGTCTAGTCAGCCACTACAGTCTGGTCAGCCACTACAGTCTAGTCAGCCACTACAGTCTAGTCAGCCACTACAGTCTGGTCAGCCACTACAGTCTGGTCAGCCACTACAGTCTGGTCAGCCACTACAGTCTGGTCAGCCACTACAGTCTGGTCAGTCACTACAATCTAGTCAGTCACTACAGTCTGGTCAGCTACTACAGCCTGGTCAGTCCGTACAGTCGTTGGTTTCCCCACTTCAGGATCTGATTTGTTTGTCTGTGAGGTGGTGCGAGGATAGAGTAGACTTCAACATTAACCATAACTTTAACCAGCACAGTGAGGAGTGAGGATACTTAAATGTTCACTTGCCGACTACCCTTGTTCCTCCTGATAGTTGTTGTGGTGCAGGTAGGATAGATACTAGACTGGTTAGGGCCTGTCTGTTCCTCCTGATAGTGTTGTGGTGCAGGTAGGATAGATACTAGACTGGTTAGGGCCTGTCTGTTCCTCCTGATAGTGTTGTGGTGCAGGTAGGATAGATACTAGACTGGTTAGGGCCTGTCTGTTCCTCCTGATAGTGTTGTGGTGCAGGTAGGATAGATTCTAGACTGGTTAGGGCCTGTCTGTTCCTCCTGATAGTGTTGTGGTGCAGGTAGGATAGATACTAGACTGGTTAGGGCCTGTCTGTTCCTCCTGTTAGTGTTGTGGTGCAGGTAGGATAGATACTAGACTGGTTAGGGCCTGTCTGTTCCTCCTGATAGTGTTGTGGTGCAGGTAGGATAGATACTAGACTGGTTAGGGCCTGTCTGTTCCTCCTGATAGTGTTGTGGTACAGGTAGGATAGATACTAGACTGGTTAGGGCCTGTCTGTTCCTCCTGATAGTGTTGTGGTGCAGGTAGGATAGATACTAGACTGGTTAGGGCCTGTCTGTTCCTCCTGATAGTGTTGTGGTGCAGGTAGGATAGATACTAGACTGGTTAGGGCCTGTCTGTTCCTCCTGATAGTGTTGTGGTGCAGGTAGGATAGATACTAGACTGGTTAGGGCCTGTCTGTTCCTCCTGATAGTGTTGTGGTGCAGGTAGGATAGATACTAGACTGGTTAGGGCCTGTCTGTTCCTCCTGATAGTGTTGTGGTGCAGGTAGGATAGATTCTAGACTGGTTAGGGCCTGTCTGTTCCTCCTGATAGTGTTGTGGTGCAGGTAGGATAGATACTAGACTGGTTAGGGCCTGTCTGTTCCTCCTGATAGTGTTGTGGTGCAGGTAGGATAGATACTAGACTGGTTAGGGCCTGTCTGTTCCTCCTGATAGTGTTGTGGTGCAGGTAGGATAGATACTAGACTGGTTAGGGCCTGTCTGTTCCTCCTGATAGTGTTGTGGTACAGGTAGGATAGATACTAGACTGGTTAGGGCCTGTCTGTTCCTCCTGATAGTGTTGTGGTGCAGGTAGGATAGATACTAGACTGGTTAGGGCCTGTCTGTTCCTCCTGATAGTGTTGTGGTGCAGGTAGGATAGATACTAGACTGGTTAGGGCCTGTCTGTTCCTCCTGATAGTGTTGTGGTACAGGTAGGATAGATACTAGACTGGTTAGGGCCTGTCTGTTCCTCCTGATAGTGTTGTGGTGCAGGTAGGATAGATACTAGACTGGTTAGGGCCTGTCTGTTCCTCCTGTTAGTGTTGTGGTGCAGGTAGGATAGATTCTAGACTGGTTAGGGCCTGTCTGTTCCTCCTGATAGTGTTGTGGTGCAGGTAGGATAGATACTAGACTGGTTAGGGCCTGTCTGTTCCTCCTGTTAGTGTTGTGGTGCAGGTAGGATAGATACTAGACTGGTTAGGGCCTGTCTGTTCCTCCTGATAGTGTTGTGGTGCAGGTAGGATAGATACTAGACTGGTTAGGGCCTGTCTGTTCCTCCTGTTAGTGTTGTGGTGCAGGTAGGATAGATACTAGACTGGTTAGGGCCTGTCTGTTCCTCCTGATAGTGTTGTGGTGCAGGTAGGATAGATACTAGACTGGTTAGGGCCTGTCTGTTCCTCCTGTTAGTGTTGTGGTGCAGGTAGGATAGATACTAGACTGGTTAGGGCCTGTCTGTTCCTCCTGTTAGTGTTGTGGTGCAGGTAGGATAGATACTAGACTGGTTAGGGCCTGTCTGTTCCTCCTGTTAGTGTTGTGGTGCAGGTAGGATAGATACTAGACTGGTTAGGGCCTGTCTGTTCCTCCTGATAGTGTTGTGGTGCAGGTAGGATAGATACTAGACTGGTTAGGGCCTGTCTGTTCCTCCTGATAGTGTTGTGGTGCAGGTAGGATAGATACTAGACTGGTTAGGGCCTGTCTGTTCCTCCTGATAGTGTTGTGGTGCAGGTAGGATAGATACTAGACTGGTTAGGACCTGTCTGTTCCTCCTGTTAGTGTTGTGGTGCAGGTAGGATAGATACTAGACTGGTTAGGGCCTGTCTGTTCCTCCTGATAGTGTTGTGGTGCAGGTAGGATAGATACTAGACTGGTTAGGGCCTGTCTGTTCCTCCTGATAGTGTTGTGGTGCAGGTAGGATAGATACTAGACTGGTTAGGGCCTGTCTGTTCCTCCTGATAGTGTTGTGGTACAGGTAGGATAGATACTAGACTGGTTAGGGCCTGTCTGTTCCTCCTGATAGTGTTGTGGTGCAGGTAGGATAGATACTAGACTGGTTAGGGCCTGTCTGTTCCTCCTGATAGTGTTGTGGTGCAGGTAGGATAGATTCTAGACTGGTTAGGGCCTGTCTGTTCCTCCTGATAGTGTTGTGGTACAGGTAGGATAGATACTAGACTGGTTAGGGCCTGTCTGTTCCTCCTGATAGTGTTGTGGTGCAGGTAGGATAGATACTAGACTGGTTAGGGCCTGTCTGTTCCTCCTGATAGTGTTGTGGTGCAGGTAGGATAGATACTAGACTGGTTAGGGCCTGTCTGTTCCTCCTGATAGTGTTGTGGTGCAGGTAGGATAGATACTAGACTGGTTAGGGCCTGTCTGTTCCTCCTGATAGTGTTGTGGTGCAGGTAGGATAGATACTAGACTGGTTAGGGCCTGTCTGTTCCTCCTGATAGTGTTGTGGTGCAGGTAGGATAGATACTAGACTGGTTAGGGCCTGTCTGTTCCTCCTGATAGTGTTGTGGTACAGGTAGGATAGATACTAGACTGGTTAGGGCCTGTCTGTTCCTCCTGATAGTGTTGTGGTGCAGGTAGGATAGATACTAGACTGGTTAGGGCCTGTCTGTTCCTCCTGTTAGTGTTGTGGTGCAGGTAGGATAGATACTAGACTGGTTAGGGCCTGTCTGTTCCTCCTGATAGTTTTGTGGTACAGGTATGATAGATTCTAGACTGGTTAGGGCCTGTCTGTTCCTCCTGATAGTGTTGTGGTGCAGGTAGGATAGATACTAGACTGGTTAGGGCCTGTCTGTTCCTCCTGATAGTGTTGTGGTGCAGGTAGGATAGATACTAGACTGGTTAGGGCCTGTCTGTTCCTCCTGATAGTGTTGTGGTGCAGGTAGGATAGATTCTAGACTGGTTAGGGCCTGTCTGTTCCTCCTGATAGTGTTGTGGTACAGGTAGGATAGATACTAGATGGGTTAGGGCCTGTCTGTTCCTCCTGATAGTGTTGTGGTGCAGGTAGGATAGATACTAGACTGGTTAGGGCCTGTCTGTTCCTCCTGATAGTGTTGTGGTGCAGGTAGGATAGATACTAGACTGGTTAGGGCCTGTCTGTTCCTCCTGATAGTGTTGTGGTACAGGTAGGATAGATTCTAGACTGGTTAGGGCCTGTCTGTTCCTCCTGATAGTGTTGTGGTGCAGGTAGGATAGATTCTAGACTGGTTAGGGCCTGTCTGTTCCTCCTGATAGTGTTGTGGTACAGGTAGGATAGATTCTAGACTGGTTAGGGCCTGTCTGTTCCTCCTGATAGTGTTGTGGTGCAGGTAGGATAGATACTAGACTGGTTAGGGCCTGTCTGTTCCTCCTGATAGTGTTGTGGTGCAGGTAGGATAGATACTAGACTGGTTAGGGCCTGTCTGTTCCTCCTGATAGTGTTGTGGTACAGGTAGGATAGATACTAGACTGGTTAGGGCCTGTCTGTTCCTCCTGATAGTGTTGTGGTGCAGGTAGGATAGATACTAGACTGGTTAGGGCCTGTCTGTTCCTCCTGATAGTGTTGTGGTGCAGGTAGGATAGATTCTAAACTGGTTAGGGCCTGTCTGTTCCTCCTGATAGTGTTGTGGTGCAGGTAGGATAGATACTAGACTGGTTAGGGCCTGTCTGTTCCTCCTGATAGTGTTGTGGTGCAGGTAGGATAGATACTAGACTGGTTAGGGCCTGTCTGTTCCTCCTGATAGTGTTGTGGTGCAGGTAGGATAGATTCTAGACTGGTTAGGGCCTGTCTGTTCCTCCTGATAGTGTTGTGGTGCAGGTAGGATAGATTCTAGACTGGTTAGGGCCTGTCTGTTCCTCCTGATAGTGTTGTGGTGCAGGTAGGATAGATACTAGACTGGTTAGGGCCTGTCTGTTCCTCCTGATAGTGTTGTGGTGCAGGTAGGATAGATACTAGACTGGTTAGGGCCTGTCTGTTCCTCCTGTTAGTGTTGTGGTGCAGGTAGGATAGATACTAGACTGGTTAGGGCCTGTCTGTTCCTCCTGATAGTGTTGTGGTGCAGGTAGGATAGATACTAGACTGGTTAGGGCCTGTCTGTTCCTCCTGATAGTGTTGTGGTGCAGGTAGGATAGATACTAGACTGGTTAGGGCCTGTCTGTTCCTCCTGATAGTGTTGTGGTGCAGGTAGGATAGATACTAGACTGGTTAGGGCCTGTCTGTTCCTCCTGATAGTGTTGTGGTGCAGGTAGGATAGATTCTAGACTGGTTAGGGCCTGTCTGTTCCTCCTGATAGTGTTGTGGTGCAGGTAGGATAGATACTAGACTGGTTAGGGCCTGTCTGTTCCTCCTGATAGTGTTGTGGTGCAGGTAGGATAGATACTAGACTGGTTAGGGCCTGTCTGTTCCTCCTGATAGTGTTGTGGTACAGGTAGGATAGATACTAGATGGGTTAGGTTTAGTTGTAGTCACATAAAGGGTGTGACTACAACTAACCCAGAGAGACCCCTTCACACCATGTTATAGAGACAAAGGCCCAGAGGAACCTTGAAACAGCCCGAGAAAACACAATGTCGTCTATTTTTTGTGATTCCAACAACAACTTTCACATGTCCAATAACGATGCTACTCTTTAGCAGATAAGGAAATGCCAACACACCTTCATGTGCTGTGCCTTTATGAAGACAAGCCCCAGTGATGATCTCTCCCTGGCCTGAACAAGCACTGGGAGTCTGTTATCGGCTGTATCCTCAGTCTTGGACAGATTTGATGTGAGACTGCTTCCTGCTTCATCATCTGTCCACTTCCTGTTAAGCTGTGGCCCTTCAGAATCATTACACTACTTCCTGTTCGTCCTTCAGAACCTTCTGGTCAGAGGAACTCATCATTCTACAATATGACTTCCTGTCAGACGCTTATCAGGAGGAACAGATACAGGCCCTAATGCTAACATAGTCTCACCGTGTGTCGTCCCCCCCCCCCTCCCCTCTCTCTCTGTCTCTCTGGTGATCAGCCTAGCGTAACCCTAAGAACTGACGTTCTGCACAGTTTCCCATTTGTGTCAGAAATCTGCTGTACTGAATGAGAGAGGGGCAAGTCTGTTTAAAGTGCAAATCTGCCACTTTTTAACTTCTTTATCTCTAGCACCAAACCTGTGTCAACGGCGTGTTTCTATGAATTGTGGTTAAAAAGTTCAGAAGGTCCTGAAATGCTTCTTCTGTGACATCACAGGGTAGGATTTAAAGCTCTAAAACGTTCTAGCCAGAGGTGTTGTCTTGCTCCCCATGTCACCTCTAATCTCATTGTGTTTGGAAATCGCTGTAAGCTGCTGGGGGAGATTGGTGGGGTGGTCGGGGTTAGGGGACCTACCAAGGAGGGGGGTGGGGGTAGTAGAAGATCTGGGGGGGGGGGGGGTAGAGGGGTGCGTAATGAGTTCCCCAGCTGGCCCCCTGGGACCTGTGGGCTCGTGCTCCGTTCCTCTCCTGCCCGCTTTAAATCCACAAGCTGTTTATTTAGTCAAGATTAGGAACGTAAAACCTTACAACATCCTGGGAACGCGGAGAGAGATGGAGAATGATGGAGTAAGTAATGAAAATGAATGGAGAGAGAGAAAGGAGGAGATGGGAAAACAGAAGGAAGAGGGATAGTGAAATTCACCTTCTACGGGATGTCATTCAACAAATGGATGTTATTGTAATTAACTGATAACTGTTTTCCACTTATTCAAGCAATATTGGCTTTCACATCCTCACACCAAGTTGACTTGAGCCAAAGCAGACTGTACATGGCTCAGCTGTTCCCTTGCCTTAGCTGCTACAGATAAATACTGTATACCTGATTCAACTGATGGCTGATTCAAAATGGTGGCTGATACAAAATGATGGCTGCTGACAATTATACCTGATTCAACTATACCTGATTCAACTATAGCTGATTCAACTATAGCTGATTCAACTATAGCTGATTCAACTATAGCTGATTCAACTATACCTGATTCAACTATAGCTGATTCAACTATAGCTGATTCAACTATAGCTGATTCAACTATAGCTGATTCAACTATACCTGATTCAACTATAGCTGATTCAACTATAGCTGATTCAACTATAGCTGATTCAACTATAGCTGATTCAACTATAGCTACAGACAACTATAGTGGGTTCGACGATACCCGATTGCTTATTCAAGTGATAGCTGCAGTGTTGGTTGTGTGTGAGAGGCTACTGGATGTGGTGTGTGTAGTACCAGGTCTTCTGTGGTGCACCAGTCTGCCCCAGGAGGCAGTAGGACATGACAGGTGTGTGTAGTACCAGGTCTGAGGCAGGGCAGGAAACAGATGTGTTGTGAGGCTAGATGCTACAGAGGGCTTTAAGACGGGTGTGCTACTATCAGTACTATCGTCTGACCACCTCTCTCCTCTCTCCTTCCTGTGGGCCTAATAAGAGCTGCTCTCATCTTCTGATAACAACCCCAAAACACAGGATGCAGGTCCTTCTGATCAGCATGTACCCGAGGTCTATGTGACTGGCTCCCTGTCTGGTCCTTGTTCCTGAGATCTTGAATGTGTACCTCCTGGGTTTACTACCAGGTCTGGGGCTGACAGGGCTCAACCTGGGTGATGAAACTGTTACAACATCCATACTGGAGGAGGTCAAGTGTTCCCTGCAGGGGTTCTGTGGTCAATATGGACATACAGTCCATGTCTCAATCACAACAGTCATAGCACCACATGGATGGGATGCTAGGTAGATATAGCACCACATGGATGGGATGCTAGGTGGGTATAGCACCACATGGATGGGATGCTAGGTAGCTATAGCACCACATGGATGGGATGCTAGGTAGATATAGCACCACATGGATGGGATGCTAGGTAGATATAGCACCACATGGATGGGATGCTAGGTAGATATAGCACCACATGGATGGGATGCTAGGTAGATATAGCACCACATGGATGGGATGCTAGGTAGATATAGCACCACATGGATGGGATGCTAGGTAGATATAGCACCACATGGATGGGATGCTAGGTAGATATAGCACCACATGGATGGGATGCTAGGTAGATATAGCACCACATGGATGGAATGCTAGGTGGATATAGCACCACATGGATGGGATGCTAGGTAGATATAGCACCACATGGATGGGATGCTAGGTAGATATAGCACCACATGGATGGGATGCTAGGTAGATATAGCACCACATGGATGGGATGCTAGGTGGGTATAGCACCACATGGATGGGATGCTAGGTAGATATAGCACCACATGGATGGGATGCTAGGTAGATATAGCACCACATGGATGGGATGCTAGGTAGATATAGCACCACATGGATGGGATGCTAGGTAGATATAGCACCACATGGATGGGATGCTAGGTAGATATAGCACCACATGGATGGGATGCTAGGTAGATATAGCACCACATGGATGGGATGCTAGGTAGATATAGCACCACATGGATGGGATGCTAGGTAGATATAGCACCACATGGATGGGATGCTAGGTAGATATAGCACCACATGGATGGGATGCTAGGTAGGTATAGCACCACATGGATGGGATGCTAGGTAGATATAGCACCACATGGATGGGATGCTAGGTAGATATAGCACCACATGGATGGGATGCTAGGTAGATATAGCACCACATGGATGGGATGCTAGGTGGGTATAGCACCACATGGATGGGATGCTAGGTGGGTATAGCACCACATGGATGGGATGCTAGGTAGCTATAGCACCACATGGATGGGATGCTAGGTAGATATAGCACCACATGGATGGGATGCTAGGTAGATATAGCACCACATGGATGGGATGCTAGGTAGATATAGCACCACATGGATGGGATGCTAGGTAGATATAGCACCACATGGATGGGATGCTAGGTAGATATAGCACCACATGGATGGGATGCTAGGTAGATATAGCACCACATGGATGGGATGCTAGGTAGATATAGCACCACATGGATGGGATGCTAGGTAGGTATAGCACCACATGGATGGGATGCTAGGTAGATATAGCACCACATGGATGGGATGCTAGGTAGATATAGCACCACATGGATGGGATGCTAGGTAGATATAGCACCACATGGATGGGATGCTAGGTAGATATAGCACCACATGGATGGGATGCTAGGTAGATATAGCACCACATGGATGGGATGCTAGGTAGATATAGCACCACATGGATGGGATGCTAGGTAGATATAGCACCACATGGATGGGATGCTAGGTAGATATAGCACCACATGGATGGGATGCTAGGTAGATATAGCACCACATGGATGGGATGCTAGGTAGATATAGCACCACATGGATGGGATGCTAGGTAGATATAGCACCACATGGATGGGATGCTAGGTAGATATAGCACCACATGGATGGGATGCTAGGTAGGTATAGCACCACATGGATGGGATGCTAGGTGGGTATAGCACCACATGGATGGGATGCTAGGTAGATGCTTTGGTTTGAGGAGGAACACTGTCTCCAGTGAGACCAAGGATAGACACAGGAAGTGGGGGGTTAATGTGGACTTCCTGTATGTGTTAGAAGCCTTGAACAGTATTCTTCCTCTGCCTGCTAAACCTGTGTGATGACACCTCTATGGTCCTGTACGGTGTGATGTCATGAGCTCTCAGACATGTCCAGAGCAGCAGTGTAACTAACATGTTGTCTCCTCTCTACAGCCCATGTCCAGAACAGCAGTGTAACTAACATGTTGTCTCCTCTCTACAGCCCATGTCCAGAACAGGGGATGGGAGATGAGTTTAACCTCATGGATCATTCAGACATCTACATACTAGACTTCAGTAAGTGGCTCTTTTTTCACACACACACACACACACACACACACACACACACACACACACACGATTATTCAGACCTCTACATAGTAGACTTCAGTAAGTGGCTCTTTTTTCACACACACACACACACACACACACACACACACACACACACACACGATTATTCAGACCTCTACATTCTAGACTTCAGTAAGTAGCTTTGTACACACACACGCTGTTCCCCTACAAAGCCATGTCCGGTTGGCAGAGGGTCAGTCTCATTGTCACAGAGAGGGTCAATGTTTGTGGGCTGTAATTAAACCTGAGGACAGTGTGGACTGGCAGTGCCCCAGTGCCCATTCTCTATCCCCTGCCACGCAGCAGCCTCCTGGGCACACATGAGCCATCCTGTTCCTGTCTCTGTGCCAGCAGCATGCCAACCCCTGAGCCTGCCCTCTGTCTGTCTGTCCGTATTGCAGCAGCATGCCAACCCCTGAGCCTGCCCTCTGTCTGTCTGTCCGTATTGCAGCAGCATGCCAACCCCTGAGCCTGCCCTCTGTCTGTCTGTCCGTATTGCAGCAGCATGCCAACCCCTGAGCCTGCCCTCTGTCTGTCTGTCCGTATTGCAGCAGCATGCCAACCCCTGAGCCTGCCCTCTGTCTGTCTGTCCGTATTGCAGCAGCATGCCAACCCCTGAGCCTGCCCTCTGTCTGTCTGTCCGTATTGCAGCAGCATGCCAACCCCTGAGCCTGCCCTCTGTCTGTCTGTCCGTATTGCAGCAGCATGATACCAGCGGTGGCACAACCCTTTTAAGGGCACAAGCTGAACGGAAGTGGGTTTCTTCTCACGGGAGTGGGGGGTGGGTTATGGGGGACTTTATTGGAGTGATTAAGTCTGGTTGTAGTATATCAAGATGGCGCCAACAGAGATGGTCGCCTCGCTTCTAGCTCTTCGGAAACTATGCAGTATTTTGTTAGCCCAGAAAATCTTAAGTGTTATTTCATACAGCCGGGAAGAACTATTGGATATCAGAGCGACGTCAACTTACCAACATTACGACCAGGAGTACGACTTTCACGAAGCGGATCCTTTGTTCGAACTACCCAAGGCATTCAAACTGTTTCCAGAGACCCAAAACAACGTCGCCGCAGGAGAGGTAGACGGAGCTTCTGGTCAGACTTCGGAGGCGCCACCCACCGCTTCTGAGTATTTTACTCGCTAATGTCCAGGCTCTAGATAACACCATAGACAAAATTAGGGCTAGGGTTGCTTTCCACGTAACATACTTTGTTTCACAGAAACATGGCTCTCTGGGAACATGCTGTCGGAGTCGGTACAACCACCGGGATTCTTTATGTGTCGCGCCGACAAAATAAACATCTCTCTGGGAAGAATAAGGGCGGGGCTGTATGCTTCATGATAACGACTCATGGTGTAATCATAACAAAACTAATTGTATTGGTCACATACACGTGATTAGCAGATGTTAATGTGAGTGTAGCGAAATGCTTGTGCTTCTAGTTCCGACAATGCAGTAATATCTAACAAGTAATATCTAACAATTACACAACATATACCCAATACATAACAATCTAAGTAGGAATGCATAAAGACTATATACATATGGACGAGTGATGTCAGAGCAGAACGGACTAAGATACAGTATAGAATACAGTACATACACATGAGATGAGTAATGCAAGATACGTAAACATGAAGTGACTAAGATACCGTAGAATAGTATAGAATACCGTATATGCAGTTGAAGTCGGAAGTTTACATACACTTAGGTTGGAGTCATTAAAACTCGTTTTTCAACCACTCCACAAATTTCTTGTTAACAAACTATAGTTTTTGGCAAGTCGGTTAGGACATCTACTTTGTGCATGACATAAGTCATTTTTCCAACAATTGTTTACAGACAGATTATTTCACTTATAATTCACTGTATCACAATTCCAGTGGGTCAGAAGTTTACATACACTATGTTTACTGTGCCATTAAACAGCTTGGAAAATTCCAGAAATTATTTCATGGCTTTAGAAGCTTCTGATAGGCTAACTGACATAATTTGAGTCAATTGGAGGTGTAACTATGGATGTATTTCCTCCTGACAGAGCTGGTGAACTGAGTCAGGTTTGTAGGCCTCCTTGCTCGCACACGTTTTTTCACTTCTGCCAACAAATTTTCTATAGGATTGAGGTCAGGACTTTGTGATGGCCACTCCAATACCTTGACTTTGTTGTCTTAAGCCATTTTGCCACAACTTTGGAAGTATGCTTGGGGTCATTGTCCATTTGGAAGACCCATTTGCGACCAAGCTCTAACTTCCTGACTGATGTCTTGAGACGATGCTTCAATATATCCACATAATTTTCCTACCTCATGATGCCATCTATTTTGTGAAGTGCACCAGTCCCTCCTGCAGCAAAGCACCCACACAACATGATGCTACCACCCCCGTGCTTCACGGTTGGGATGGTGTTCTTCGGCTTGCAAGCCTCCCCCTTTTTCCTCCAAACATAACGATGGTCATTATGGCCAAACAGTTCTATATTTGTTTCATCAGACCAGAGGACATTTCTCCAAAAGTACGATCTTGCAAACCGTAGTCTGGCTTTTTTATGGCGGTTTTGGAGCAGTGGATTCTTCCTTGCTGAGCGGCCTTTCAGGTTATGTCGATATAGGATGAGCCAGACTTGTGGAGCTCTACAAAAAAAAAAGCTGTCTTAGCTGATTAATTTTGATTTTCCCATGATGTCAAGCATAGAGGTACTGAGTTTGAAGGTAGGCTTTGAAATACATACACAGGTACACCTCCAATTGACTCAAATGATGTCAATTAGCCTATCAGAAGCTTCTAAAGCCATGACATCATTTTCTGGAATTTTCTCGGCTGTTTAAAGGCACAGTCAACTTAATGTATGTAAACTTCTGACCCACTGGAATTGTGATACAGTGAATTATAAGTGAAATAATCTGTCTGTAAACAATTAAAAATTACTTGTGTTATGCACAAAGTAGATGTCCTAACCGACTCCCCCGCCCTCCGTTCTTCAAATCCGACCACGACTCCATTTTGCTTCTCCCCTCCTATAGGCAGAAACTCAATCAGGATGTTCCCGTGACTAGAACTATCCAACGCTGGTCTGACCAATCGGAATCCACGCTTCAAGATTGTTTTGATCACGCGGACTGGGAAATGTTCCGGGCAGCCTCTGAGAATAACATCGATCTATATGCTGACTCAGACGGCATCCCTAGCCGCGTCCTCAGAGCATGCGCAGGCCAGCTGGCTGGCTTGTGTGTTTACGGACATATTCAATCTCTCCCAATTGAATGTTGTCCCCACATGCTTCAAGATGTCCATCATTGTTCCTGTACCCAAGAATGCAAAGGTAACTGAACTGAATGTCTATTGCCACGTAGCACTCACTTCTGTCATCATGAAGTGTTTTGAGAGACTAGTCAAGCATCATATCACCTCCACCCTACCTGACACCCTAGACCCACTTCAGTTTGTGTACCGCCCCAATAGGTCCACAGACAATGCAATCGCCATCACACTGCCCACTACCCTGTCCCATCTGGACAAGAGGAATACCTATGTAGGAATGCTGTTCATAGACTACAGCTCAGCATTCAACACCATAGTACCCTCCAAGTACATTCAACACCATAGTACCCTCCAAGTACATTCAACACCATAGTACCCTCCAAGTACATTCAACACCATAGTACCCTCCAAGTACATTCAACACCATAGTACCCTCCAAGTACATTCAACACCATAGTACCCTCCAAGTACATTCAACACCATAGTACCCTCCAAGTACATTCAACACCATAGTACCCTCCAAGTACATTCAACACCATAGTACCCTCCAAGTACATTCAACACCATAGTACCCTCCAAGTACATTCAACACCATAGTACCCTCCAAGTACATTCAACACCATAGTACCCTCCAAGTACATTCAACACCATAGTACCCTCCAAGTACATTCAACACCATAGTACCCTCCAAGTACATTCAACACCATAGTACCCTCCAAGTACATTCAACACCATAGTACCCTCCAAGTACATTCAACACCATAGTACCCTCCAAGTTCATCATTAAGCTTGAGGCCCTGGGTCTCAACCCAGCCCTGTGCAATTTGGGTCCTGGACTCTCTGATGGGCCGCCCCCAGGTGGTGAAGGTAGGAAACAACATCTCCACTTCGCTGATCCTCAACACAGGGGCTCCACAAGGGTGCGTGCTCAGCCCCCTCCTGTACTCCCTATTCACCCTTGACTGCGTGGCCATGCACGCCTGCAACTCAATCATCAAGTTTGCAGACGACACAACAGTAGTGGGTTTGATTACCAACGATGACGAGACAGCCTACAGGGAGGAGGTGATGGCCCTCGGAGTGTGGTGTCAGGAAAACAACCTCTCACTCAACGTCAACAAAACAAAGGAGATGATCGTGGGCTTCAGGAAGCAACAGAGGGAGCACCCCCCTATCCACATCGACTGGAGAGCAGTGGAGAAGGTGGAAAGTTTCAAGTTCGTCTGCGTACACATCACGGACAAACTGAAATGGTCCACCCACACAGACAGCGTTGTGAAGAAGGCGCAACAGCGCCTCTTCAACCTCAGGAGGCTGAAGAAATTTGGCTTGTCACCTACAACCCTCAGAAACTTTTACAGATGCGCAATCGAGAGCATCCTGTCGGGCTGTATCACTGCCTGGTACAGCAACTGCACCGCCCACAACCGTAAGGCTCTCCAGAGGGTGGTGAGGTCTGCACAACGCATCACCGGGACCAACTACCTGCCCTCCAGGACACCTACACCACCCGATGTCACAAGAAGGCCAAAAAGATCATCAAGGACATCAACCATCTTGAGCCACTGCCTGTTCACCCCGCTATCATCCAGAAGGCGAGGTCAGTACAGGTGCATCAAAGCGGGGACCGAGAGACTGAAAAACAGCTTCTATCTCAAGGCCATCAGACTGTTAAATAGCCATCACTAACACAGAGAGGCTGCTGCCTACATACAGACTTGAAATCATTGGTCACTTTAATAAATGGATCACTTGTCACTTTAAATAATGCCACTTTAGTAGTGTTTACATATCTTGCATTACTCATCTCATATGTATATACTTTGTTTTATACCATCTATTGCATCTTGCCTATGCCGCTCGTTCATCCATATATTTATATGTACATGTTCTTATTACATTCCCTTACTTAGATTTGTGTATATTAGGTAGATGTGGAATTGTTAGATTACTTGTTAGATATTGCTGCACTGTCGGAACTAGAAGCACAAGCATTTCGCTACACTCGCATTAACATCTGCTAACCATGTGTATGTGACCAATAAAATTTGATTTGATTTGAGTAAACACACTGGATCATCCAGACCTCTACTGGTTATAGTAAACACACTGGATCATCCAGACCTCTACTGGTTATAGTAAACACACTGTATCATCCAGACCTCTACTGGTTATAGTAAACACACTGGATCATCCAGACCTCTACTGGTTATAGTAAACACACTGGATCGTCCAGACCTCTACTGGTTATAGTAAACACACTGAATCATCCAGACCTCTACTGGTTATAGTAAACACACTGGATCGTCCAGACCTCTACTGGTTATAGTAAACACACTGAATCATCCAGACCTCTACTGGTTATAGTAAACACACTGGATCATCCAGACCTCTACTGGTTATAGTAAACACACTGGATCATCCAGACCTCTACTGGTTATAGTAAACACACTGAATCATCCAGACCTCTACTGGTTATAGTAAACACACTGGATCATCCAGACCTCTACTGGTTATAGTAAACACACTGTATCATCCAGACCTCTACTGGTTATAGTAAACACACTGAATCATCCAGACCTCTACTGGTTATAGTAAACACACTGGATCATCCAGACCTCTACTGGTTATAGTAAACACACTGAATCATCCAGACCTCTACTGGTTATAGTAAACACACTGGATCGTCCAGACCTCTACTGGTTATAGTAAACACACTGAATCATCCAGACCTCTACTGGTTATAGTAAACACACTGGATCATCCAGACCTCTACTGGTTATAGTAAACACACTGGATCATCCAGACCTCTACTGGTTATAGTAAACACACTGGATCATCCAGACCTCTACTGGTTATAGTAAACACACTGGATCATCCAGACCTCTACTGGTTATAGTAAACACACTGGATTGTCCAGACCTCTACTGGTTATTGTAAACACACTGGTATATATCTGCCTCTCTGACCTTCTACTGAATCAGTCTGATGTAGTATATCTCTACCTCTCTGACCAGTGGTTAGATAAGGATGTTTTGTTGACTCTGAATTTCTCTGTCTCTGTGTCTCTCTCTGTGTCTCTCTGTCTCTCTGTGTCTCTGTCTCTGTGTCTGTTTCCCTCTGTCTCTGTGTCTCTCTGTGTGTCTGTCTCAGTGTGTGATTAGCTCTGCCTGATGGCAATGTTAAAGGTGTTAATATCCTTTCCTGTCTCAGGTCCTAATCTGAAGACATTATGCAAGCTAGCTGTTATTAACTACAGTCTGGACCAGCAGGGACTACCACACGACATCAGGTAACACCTTCCCCTAACCCCTGACCCTAACGCAAGCTAGCTGTTATTAACTAGTCTGGGCCAGGGTGGTCTACCACACAACCTCAGGTAACCCCTTCCTCTAACCCTTAACCCCTGAACCAAGCTAGCTGTTATTAACTAGGCTGGACCAACTAGGACTACCACACTCTCTTCTCTCCTTCTCTTCTCCTCACCTCTTTTATCTACTCTTTTCTCTCCTCTTCTCTCCTTTCCTCTTCTTCTCTCCTCTCCTCACCTCTCCTCTACTCGCCTCTTCTATTCTCTTCTCTCCTTCTTTCCTCTCCTCCTCTCATCTTCTCTTTCTTTTCTCCTCTCCTCTTCTCTCCTCCTCTCTCTTCTCTCCTCCTCTCTCCTCTCTTCTCCTCTCCTCTCTTCTCCTCTCCTCTCTTTCTCTACTTTTCTCTCTCCTCTCCTCTTCTGTCGTCCTCTTCCTCCTAGTGGTTGTGTTATGTCTTTGTGTGCTTGACAGCATCGTCACTCTCATCCAGTAAAATGTTTATTTTCCATGCTAATGTTCTGCTGCTACCACTACTAATGTTCTGCTGCTACCACTACTAATGTTCTGCTGCTACCACTACTAATGTTCTGCTAGTCAACACATTTATCTGCTACCACTACTAATGTTCTGCTGCTACCACTACTAATGTTCTGCTAGTCAACACATTTATCTGCTACCACTACTAATGTTCTACTAGTCAACACATTTATCTGCTACCACTACTAATGTTCTGCTGGCTAACCACTACTAATGTTCTGCTGCTACACTACTAATGTTTCCTGCTGCTACCCTACTAATGTTCTACTAGTCAACACCATTTATCTGGCTTACCACTACTAATGTTATGCATGCTAACCACTACTAATGTTCTGCTGCTACCACTAACTAATGTTCTGCTGCTACCACTACTAATAGTCTAGCTGCGACCACTACTAATGTTCTGCTGCTACCACTGACTAATGTTCTGCTGCTACCACTACTAATGTTCTGCTAGTCAAACACCATTTATCTGCTACCACTACTAATGTTCTGCTGCTACCACTACTAATGTTCTGCTGCTACCACTACTAATGTTCTGCTAGTCAACACATTTATCTGCTACCACTACTAATGTTCTACTAGTCAACACATTTATCTGCTACCACTACTAATGTTCTGCTGCTACCACTACTAATGTTCTGCTGCTACCACTACTAATGTTCTGCTAGTCAACACATTTATCTGCTACCACTACTAATGTTCTGCTGCTACCACTACTAATGTTCTGCTGCTACCACTACTAATGTTCTGCTGCTACCACTACTAATGTTCTACTAGTCAACACATTTATCTGCTACCACTACTAATGTTCTGCTGCTACCACTACTAATGTTCTGCTGCTACCACTACTAATGTTCTGCTGCTACCACTACTAATGTTCTACTAGTCAACACATTTATCTGCTACCACTACTAATGTTCTGCTGCTACCACTACTAATGTTCTGCTGCTACCACTACTAATGTTCTGCTGCTACCACTACTAATGTTCTGCTGCTACCACTACTAATGTTCTGCTGCTACCACTACTAATGTTCTGCTAGTCAACACATTTATCTGCTACCACTACTAATGTTCTGCTGATAATTAATGGGCTACTGAATACGCGTGCGTGAACACACAGGCGGGCCCCAGTGACTCCCCTCGTCCCGACAAGGACTAGTGCTGATCTTCAACCCCCATGCCAATCACCCCCTGTCCCACAACACACTGGAGTCATCCCCCTCCTCACACACGCTTCCAGCAAGTCAGAAAGAGTGTGTGTTAGATAGAGAAAGGGAGGGAGGGAGTATGAAAGGCGAGCCAGTGAAAACAACCAGTGACCTGTCATCAGGCCAGCTCTCATCTCAGCCCCTCTTGTCTCCATCAGTCTCCCTCTGTAACCCTCAGCCCCTCTTGTCTCCATCAGTCTCCCTCTGTAACCCTCACCTCTAGTCTCCCAGTCTCCTCTGTAACCCTCAGCCCCTCTTGTCTCCATCAGTCTCCCTCTGTAACCCTCAGCCCCTCTTGTCTCCATCAGTCTCCCTCTGTAACCCTCAGCCCCTCTAGTCTCCATCAGTCTCCCTCTGTAACCCTCAGCCCCTCTTGTCTCCATCAGTCTCCCTCTGTAACCCTCAGCCCCTCTTGTCTCCATCAGTCTCCCTCTGTAACCCTCAGCCCCTCTTGTCTCCATCAGTCTCCCTCTGTAACCCTCAGCCCCTCTTGTCTCCCATCTCTCCCTCTGTAACCCTCAGCCCCTCTTGTCCTCCATCAGTCCTCCCTCTGTACCCTCAGCCCCTCTTGTCTCCATCAGTCTCCCTCTGTAACCCTCAGCCCCTCTTGTCTCCATCAGTCTCCCTCTGTAACCCTCAGCCCCTCTTGCTCCATCAGTCTCCCTCTGTACCCTCACCCCTCTGTCTCCATCAGTCCTCCTCTGTAACCTCAGCCCTCTTGTCTCCATCAGTCTCCCTCTGTAACCCTCAGCCCCTCTAGTCTCCATCAGTCTCCCTCTGTAACCCTCAGCCCTCTAGTCTCCATCAGTCTCCCTCTGTAACCCTCAGCCCCTCTAGTCTCCATCAGTCTCCCTCTGTAACCCTCAGCCCTCTAGTCTCCATCAGTCTCCCTCTGTAACCCTCACCTCTAGTCTCCATCATCTCCTCGAACCCTCAGCCCTCTTGTCTCCATCAGTCTCCCTCTGTAACCCTCAGCCCCTCTAGTCTCCATCAGTCTCCCTCTGTAACCCTCAGCCCCTCTTGTCTCCATCAGACTCCCTCTGTAACCCTCAGCCCCTCTAGTCTCCATCAGTCTCCCTCTGTAACCCTCACCACTAGTTGTCTGCTGCTCCCTGATTGTCATGTTACAGCCTACTCAAAGCCTCACCAGCGTTCCAACAAGACCCTCAGTGAGGCTTCCCTGCTCTCAGCCTGGCCTACAGAATCACTGAGAGGACAAACAACCAGAGTTCCTCAATGAATGACAAAGTATGTTGATTTAGCCAATTGTTACCCACTGACTCTTTCTCTTTCTGTGTCTCCTGTCTCTGTCTCCTGTCTCTGTCTCCTGTCTCTGTCTCCTGTCTGGGTCTCCTGTCTGGGTCTCCTGTCTCTGTCTCCTGTCTCTGTCTCCTGTCTCTTGTCTCTGTCTCCTGTCTGGGTCTCTCTCCTGTCTGGGTCTCTCTCCTGTCTGGGTCTCTCTCCTGTCTGGGTCTCTCTCCTGTCTGGGTCTCTCTCCTGTCTGGGTCTCTCTCCTGTCTGGGTCTCTCTCCTGTCTGGTCTCTCTCCTGTCTGGGTCTCTCTCCTGTCTGGTCTCTCTCCTGTCTGGGTCTCTCTCCTGTCTGGTCTCTCTCCTGTCTGGGTCTCTCCCTGTCTGGGTCTCTGCTCCTGGTCTGGGTCTCTCTGTCTGGCTCTGTCTGGGTCTCTCTCCTGTCTGGGTCTCTCTCCTGTCTGGGTCTCTCTCCTGTCTGGGTCTCTCTCCTGTCTGGGTCTCTCTCCTGTCTGGGTCTCTCTCCTGTCTGGGTCTCTCTCCTGTCTGGGTCTCTCTCCTGTCTGGGTCTCTCTCCTGTCTGGGTCTCTCTCCTGTCTGGGTCTCTTGTCTGGGTCTCCTGTCTGGGTCTCCTGTCTCTGTCTCCTGTCTGGGTCTCCTGTCTGGGTCTCCTGTCTCTGTCTCCTGTCTCTGTCTCCTGTCTGGGTCTCTGTGTTCCATGTAGGTGGGAGCTGAACGCCATGACGACCAACAGTAACATCAGTAGACCCATCTTCTCCTCTCACGGCTAATCTGGACTGGTACCCTCCCCAGTACCAGAACACCAGGGCTGAACTGACCCAGAGATACACATACGCAGACACCAGGGCTGAACTGACCCAGAGATACCACAGTACCAGGGCTGAACTGACCCAGAGATACCACAGTACCAGAACACCAGGGCTGAACTGACCCAGAGATACCACAGTACCAGAACACCAGGGCTGAACTGACCCAGAGATACCACAGTACCAGGGCTGAACTGACCCAGAGATACCACAGTACCAGGGCACCAGGGCTGAACTGACCCAGAGATACCCACAGTACCAGAACACCAGGGCTGAACTGACCCAGAGATACCACAGTACCAGAACACCAGGGCTGAACTGACCCAGAGATACCACAGTACCAGAACACCAGGGCTGAACTGACCCAGAGATACCACAGTACCAGGGCTGAACTGACCCAGAGATACCACAGTACCAGAACACCAGGGCTGAACTGACCCAGAGATACCACAGTACCAGAACACCAGGGCTGAACTGACCCAGAGATACCACAGTACCAGGGCTGAACTGACCCAGAGATACCACAGTACCAGAACACCAGGGCTGAACTGTCCCAGAGATACCACAGTACCAGGGCTGAACTGACCCAGAGATACCACAGTACCAGAACACCAGGGCTGAACTGTCCCAGAGATACCACAGTACCAGGGCTGAACTGACCCAGAGATACCACAGTACCAGAACACCAGGGCTGAACTGACCCAGAGATACCACAGTACCAGGGCTGAACTGACCCAGAGATACCACAGTACCAGAACACCAGGGCTGAACTGTCCCAGAGATACCACAGTACCAGGGCTGAACTGACCCAGAGATACCACAGTACCAGAACACCAGGGCTGAACTGTCCCAGAGATACCACAGTACCAGGGCTGAACTGACCCAGAGATACCACAGTACCAGAACACCAGGGCTGAACTGTCCCAGAGATACCACAGTACCAGGGCTGAACTGACCCAGAGATACCACAGTACCAGAACACCAGGGCTGAACTGACCCAGAGATACCACTGTACCAGAACACCAGGGCTGAACTGACCCAGAGATACTACAGTACCAGAACACCAGGGCTGAACTGACCCAGAGATACCACAGTACCAGGGCTGAACTGACCCAGAGATACCACAGTACCAGAACACCAGGGCTGAACTGACTCAGAGATACCACAGTACCAGAACTCTACTCTGTCTCTCTCTTGCTGTTGACTCTCTCTTGCTGTTGTCTCTCTCTTGCTGTTGGCTCTCTCTTGCTGTTGGCTCTCTCTTGCTGTTGGCTCTCTCTTGCTGTTGTCTCTCTCTTGCTGTTGTCTCTCTCTTGCTGTTGTCTCTCTCTTGCTGTTGTCTCTCTCTTGCTGTTGACTCTCTCTTCCTGTTGTCTCTCTCTTGCTGTTGTCTCTCTCTTGCTGTTGTCTCTCTCTTGCTGTTGGCTCTCTCTTGCTGTTGTCTCTCTCTTGCTGTTGGCTCTCTCTTGCTGTTGGCTCTCTCTTGCTGTTGTCTCTCTCTTGCTGTTGTCTCTCTCTTGCTGTTGGCTCTCTCTTGCTGTTGTCTCTCTCTTGCTGTTGTCTCTCTCTTGCTGTTGTCTCTCTCTTGCTGTTGTCTCTCTCTTGCTGTTGGCTCTCTCTTGCTGTTGGCTCTCTCTTGCTGTTGTCTCTCTCTTGCTGTTGGCTCTCTCTTGCTGTTGGCTCTCTCTTGCTGTTGGCTCTCTCTTGCTGTTGTCTCTCTCTTGCTGTTGGCTCTCTCTTGCTGTTGTCTCTCTCTTGCTGTTGTCTCTCTCTTGCTGTTGGCTCTCTCTTGCTGTTGGCTCTCTCTTGCTGTTGTCTCTCTCTTCCTGTTGTCTCTCTCTTGCTGTTGACTCTCTCTTGCTGTTGACTCTCTCTTGCTGTTGGCTCTCTCTTGCTGTTGTCTCTCTCTTCCTGTTGTCTCTCTCTTGCTGTTGGCTCTCTCTTGCTGTTGGCTCTCTCTTGCTGTTGGCTCTCTCTTGCTGTTGTCTCTCTCTTGCTGTTGGCTCTCTCTTGCTGTTGGCTCTCTCTTGCTGTTGGCTCTCTCTTGCTGTTGGCTCTCTCTTCCTGTTGGCTCTCTCTTCCTGTTGGCTCTCTCTTCCTGTTGGCTCTCTCTTCCTGTTGGCTCTCTCTTGCTGTTGGCTCTCTCTTGCTGTTGGCTCTCTCTTCCTGTTGGCTCTCTCTTCCTGTTGGCTCTCTCTTGCTGTTGGCTCTCTCTTCCTGTTGGCTCTCTCTTCCTGTTGGCTCTCTCTTGCTGTTGGCTCTCTCTTCCTGTTGGCTCTCTCTTCCTGTTGGCTCTCTCTTGCTGTTGGCTAATTAAAATCATTGTTCTCCCAGTTCACCACATCTTCTCTATTTTAGCCCCTGGACACTGACAGGAGGGGTTCTATTGGTGCTGAATGGTGCTTTAGTATCTGGGTTTGTGTTACTCACAACTCAATGAGAATCACTTTGATTGTTTTACCAGTGTTATAATGAGCAGAGGATATTCTCCCTGATTGTTTTACCAGTGTTATAATGAGCAGAGGATATTCTCCCTGATTGTTTTACCAGTGTTATAATGAGCAGAGGATATTCTCCCTGATTGTTTTACCAGTGTTATAATGAGCAGAGGATATTCTCCCTGATTGTTTTACCAGTGTTATAATGAGCAGAGGATATTCTCCCTGATTGTTTTACCAGTGTTATAATGAGCAGAGGATATTCTCCCTGATTGTTTTACCAGTGTTATAATGAGCAGAGGATATTCTCCCTGATTGTTTTACCAGTGTTATAATGAGCAGAGGATATTCTCCCTGATTGTTTTACCAGTGTTATAATGAGCAGAGGATATTCTCCCTGATTGTTTTACCAGTGTTATAATGAGCAGAGGATATTCTCCCTGATTGTTTTACCAGTGTTATAATGAGCAGAACATATTCTTCACTCAACACTGATTTATCTTTTTTTATTTGCAAAGATAATGCTGACATGTTCTTGTTTTCTCTTCTCTGACTGATCAGATCAGTCTGTAGTGATTATCATGTTTTTAAAAGGGAAATCCACCATTAGAAAAGTATCTCAGTGGTTACACAGCTCACATTGGGAATGTTTTGTTATTCATCAGGAGTTCTGTCATCTCTTCTCTCTGTGGAACAACTGGACGCCACTAAAATGTATTCTACCTGACAGAATGCCTCCAACTAACCCCTATAGTTTACTGAGATGATGCCACCTAGAACAAGTTAACAAAGATTTTATCCATCTCCTGGTTAGTTATTTATACAAAAATACCAGTTACCTTGCTTTTCTTGCTCTGATTTTACCTATACTGGCACAGGAGAGTGTACAGATTACCTATACTGGCACAGGAGAGTGTACAGATTACCTATACTGGCACAGCAGAGTGGACAGATTACCTATACTGGCACAGGAGAGTGTACAGATTACCTATACTGGCACAGCAGAGTGGACAGATTACCTATACTGGCACAGGAGAGTGGACAGATTACCTATACTGGCACAGCAGAGTGGACAGATTACCTATACTGGCACAGCAGAGTGGACAGATTACCTATACTGGCACAGCAGAGTGGACAGATTACCTATACTGGCACAGCAGAGTGGACAGATTACCTATACTGGCACAGGAGAGTGTACAGATTACCTATACTGGCACAGCAGAGTGGACAGATTACCTATACTGGCACAGGAGAGTGGACAGATTACCTATACTGGCACAGCAGAGTGGACAGATTACCTATACTGGCACAGCAGAGTGGACAGATTACCTATACTGGCACAGCAGAGTGGACAGATTACCTATACTGGCACAGCAGAGTGGACAGATTACCTATACTGGCACAGCAGAGTGGACAGATTACCTATACTGGCACAGCAGAGTGGACAGATTACCTATACTGGCACAGCAGAGTGGACAGATTACCTATACTGGCACAGCAGAGTGGACAGATTACCTATACTGGCACAGCAGAGTGGACAGATTACCTATACTGGCACAGCAGAGTGGACAGATTACCTATACTGGCACAGCAGAGTGGACAGATTACCTATACTGGCACAGCAGAGTGTACAGATTACCTACACTGGCACAGCAGAGTGGACAGATTACCTATACTGGCACAGCAGAGTGGACAGATTACCTATACTGGCACAGCAGAGTGGACAGATTACCTATACTGGCACAGCAGAGTGGACAGATTACCTATACTGGCACAGCAGAGTGGACAGATTACCTATACTGGCACAGCAGAGTGGACAGATTACCTATACTGGCACAGCAGAGTGTACAGATTACCTATACTGGCACAGCAGAGTGGACAGATTACCTATACTGGCACAGCAGAGTGGACAGATTACCTATACTGGCACAGCAGAGTGGACAGATTACCTATACCACTCCCGTAACCTAGCCAACCGTTAGCAGGTGATGCCAGCCACTCCCGTAACCTAGCCAACCGTTAGCAGGTGATGCCAGCCACTCCCGTAACCTAGCCAACCGTTAGCAGGTGATGCCAGCCACTCCCGTAACCTAGCCAACCGTTAGCAGGTGATGCCAGCCACTCCCGTAACCTAGCCAACCGTTAGCAGGTGATGCCAGCCACTCCCGTAACCTAGCCAACCGTTAGCAGGTGATGCCAGCCAGATGGCTGTGTCCTGTCTGTCTAATGTACAGTCTACCTGTTCTGTACCCTGTCAGTACATTCTGAAAGTATTCAGACCCCTTGACTTTTTTCACATGTTGCTACATTACAGCCTTATTATAAAATGGTTTAAGTTGTTTTTTCCCTCATCAATCTACACACAATACCCCATAATGACAAAGCAAAACAAAACTATCACACTACATAAGTATTCAGACCCTTTACTCAGTACTTTGTTGAAGCACTTTTGGCAACGATTACAGCCTCAAGTCTTCTTGGGTATGACGATACAAGCTTGGCACACCTGTATGTGGGGAGTTTCTCCCATTCTTCTCTGCAGATCCTCTCAAGCTGTCAGGTTGGATGGGGAGTGTCGCTGCACAGCTATTTTCAGGTCTCTCCAGAGATGTTCAATCGGGTTCAAGTCTGGGCTCTGGCTGGGCCACTCAAGGACATTGAGACTTGTCTCGAAGCCACTCCTGCATTGTCTTGGCTGTGTGCTTAGGGTCGTTGTCCTGTTGGAAGGTGAACCTTCACCCCAGTCTGAGGTCCTAAGCGCTCTGGAGAAGGTTTTCATCAAGGATCTCTGTACTTTGCTTTGTTCATCTTTCCCTCGATCCTGACTAGTGTCCCAGTCCCTGCTGCTGGAAAACATCCCCACAGCATGAAGCTGCCACCACCATGTTTCACCGGAGAGATGTTGCCAGGTTTCCTCCAGACGTGACGCTTTGCATTCAAGCCAAAGAGTTCAATATTGGTTTCATCAGACCAGAGAATCTTGTTTCTCATGGTCTGAGAGTCTTTAGGTGCCTTTTGGCAAACTCCAAGCGGGCTGTCATGTGACTTTTTACTGAGGAGTGGCTTCCGTCTGGCCACTACCATAAATACCTGATTGGTGGAGTGCTGCAGAGATGGTTTTCCTTCTGGAAGGTTCTCAGATCTCCACAGAGGAACTCTGGAGCTCTGTCAGAGTGACCATCGGGTTCTTGGTCACCTCCCTGACCAAGGCCCTTCTTCCCTGATTGCTCAGTTTGGCCGGGCGGCCATCTCTAGGAAGAGTCTTGGTGGTTCCAAACTTCTTCCATTTAAGAGTGATGGAGGCCACTGTGTTCTTTGACCTTTATTTTGGTACCCTTTCCCAGATCTGTGCCTCAACACAATCCTGTCTCGAAGCTCTACGGACAATTCCTTCGACCTCATGGCTTGGTTTTTGCGCTGACTTGCATTGTCAACTGTGGGACCTTATATAGACAGGTGTGTGCCTTTCTAAATCATGTCCAATCAATTGAATGTACCACAGGTGGACTCCAATCAAGTTGTACAAACATCTCAAAGATGATCAATGGAAACAGGATGCACCTGAGCTCAATTTCAAGTCTCATAGCAAAGGGTCTGAATACTTTTGTAAATAAGGTATTTCTGGAAACATTTCACTATGGGGTATTGTGTGTAGATTGCTGAGGATTTTTATTTAATCCATTTCAGAATAAAGCTGTAACGTAACAAAATGTGGAATAAGTCAAGGGGTCTGAATACTTTCAGAATGCCCTGTATATTAATATGGGATATTTTCAGCCCTTTCCTGTGTAGCTGATCAGAGATGGACATCATATGGAAATGAGCAAACAAAGCAAGATAAAAGATCATCACATTCAGCAGTCCATTAATCAGTTGGTGTGTGTGTGTGTGTGTGTGTGTGTGTGTGTGTGTGTGTGTGTGTGTGTGTGTGTGTGTGTGTGTGTGTGTGTGTGTGTGTGTGTGTGTGTGTGTGTGTGTGTGTGTGTGTGTGTGTGTGTGTGTGTGGTGTGTGTGTCCGTTAATCACTTGGTGTATGTTGTGCTGCGGGGTTGAAGCTACGAACCCATGACTTGGCTCTCTCATCCCTTCCAGGCTTCTGGGAGGGAGGGTGGACAATGAGCCTGTCATAGTGGATGTTTCCATGTGCTCTGGCAGCTTTCATGGCTGGAATCAGTTCTTTCCTCTTCTGGGGCACAGCTTCAGGATAGTCCTTGTTGAGGAAGATATACGTCCCTCTCAAGTTCTTGGCTCTTTCCAGAACAGCTACCTTGTCCTTGAACCTCAGGAACTTGACCACTATTGGCCTGGGCCTGTCACCTGGGCCGGTGGTGGGTTTTACAATTCTGCGGGCTCGGTCCACCTCAATCTTCCTGTGGTCCATCTTCAATTTCTCAGAGATGATTTCCCTCACTTTGTCCTCAGACTCTGTCCAGGTCTCATGTGGAGATTCTGCAATTCCGTCCATTACCATGTTGTTCTGCCTTGATTGTCCCTCGAGATAATCTGATTTATCCGTCATTGTTATCATCGATTCACACACAGAACTGATGTCCTCTCTCAATGACTTACAGATTGCTGTCATCTTGCCGTTCTCCTGTTTCAACTCATCGAGCTGACCCTGGGAGAACTGCAAACTGGTCTTCAGGTCGTCCAATCTTTTGTTAGTTGAATCCACCAGTATTTGGACAAAACACTTGAAGCTGTGTCAGTGTGTTGTGACAAAACTGAACATTTTAGAGTGGCCTTTTATTGTCCCCAGCACAAGGTGCACCTGTGTAATGACCATGCTGTTTAATCAGCTTCTTGATATGCCACACCTGTCAGGTGGATGGATTATCTGGGTAAAGGAGAAATGCTCACTAATAGGGATGTAAACAAATTTGTGCACAAAATGAGAGAGAAATATTTGAGAGAAATACGTTTTTTGTGCGTATGGAACATGTCTGGTATTTTTTATTTCAGCTCATGAAACATTAGACCAACACTTTACATGTTGCGTTAATGTTTTTGTTCCGTGTATGTTTGCATATAATGACAATAAATTCAAAAAACTATGCTGGTATTCTTTTGTCGATTTATTGAATTGTTTATTAAATTATATTCTTAGCTCAATGTGACTTTAATAGTAGTAGCCATAATTCATAAATGGCAGCTTGCATGGTTCTGGTTCAGTGAAGAAGAACCTCCAGGTTTCTGACCAAAGGACCCTATAAAAGGTGGATATGACGCAATCAAGGTTCTTTAAGGAACCTTTTCTACTCAAAGTGTATAAACTGTGTGCACACAGGCTAATGTAGTGGAGGATAAGCACAATCTCACACCACGTTCAGTTTTTAGAAAGAGCAACTTTTGAGTGAAAACTGGCGCCGGCATATTTTGTGCATACACAATGTTTATATATTAGGCACCTTTCTCTGGGAAGCCGAACGAGTAATCCCAAACAGTAAGTCTAGGTTACAGCAGAGACCGTCTAAAGTAGAGAATCCCAAACAGTAAGTCTAGGTTACAGCAGAGACTGTGTCTAAAGTAGAGAATCCCAAACAGTAAGTCTAGGTTACAGCAGAGACTGTCTAAAGTAGAGAATCCCAAACAGTAAGTCTAGGTTACAGCAGAGACTGTCTAAAGTAGAGAATCCCAAACAGTAAGTCTAGGTTACAGCAGAGACTGTCTAAAGTAGAGAATCCCAAACAGTAAGTCTAGGTTACAGCAGAGACTGTCTAAAGTAGAGAATCCCAAACAGTAAGTCTAGGTTACAGCAGAGACTGTCTAAAGTAGAGAATCCCAAACAGTAAGTCTAGGTTACAGCAGAGACTGTCTAAAGTAGAGAATCCCAAACAGTAAGTCTAGGTTACAGCAGAGACTGTCTAAAGTAGAGAATCCCAAACAGTAAGTCTAGGTTACAGCAGAGACTGTCTAAAGTAGAGAATCCCAAACAGTAAGTCTAGGTTACAGCAGAGACTGTCTAAAGTAGAGAATCCCAAACAGTAAGTCTAGGTTACAGCAGAGACTGTCTAAAGTAGAGAATCCCAAACAGTAAGTCTAGGTTACAGCAGAGACTGTCTAAAGTAGAGAATCCCAAACAGTAAGTCTAGGTTACAGCAGAGACCGTCTAAAGTAGAGAATCCCAAACAGTAAGTCTAGGTTACAGCAGAGACTGTGTCTAAAGTAGAGAAGTATGCCTGGGTCATGAACTACAAGGACATTCTCCAGTATGCCAGGGTCATGAACTACAAGGACATTCTCCAGTATGCCAGGGTCATGAACTACAAGGGCATTCTCCAGTATGCCAGGGTCATGAACTACAAGGACATTCTCCAGTATGCCTGGGTCATGAACTACAAGGACATTCTCCAGTATGCCTGGGTCATGAACTACAAGGACATTCTCCAGTATGCCTGGGTCATGAACTACAAGGACATTCTCCAGTATGCCTGGGTCATGAACTACAAGGACATTATCCAGTATGCCTGGGTCATGAACTACAAGGGCATTCTCCAGTATGCCAGGGTCATGAACTACAAGGACATTCTCCAGTATGCCAGGGTCATGAACTACAAGGACATTCTCCAGTATGCCAGGGTCATGAACTACAAGGACATTCTCCAGTATGCCTGGGTCATGAACTACAAGGACATTCTCCAGTATGCCAGGGTCATGAACTACAAGGACATTCTCCAGTATGCCAGGGTCATGAACTACAAGGACATTCTCCAGTATGCCAGGGTCATGAACTACAAGGGCATTCTCCAGTATGCCTGGGTCATGAACTACAAGGACATTCTCCAGTATGCCTGGGTCATGAACTACAAGGACATTCTCCAGTATGCCTGGGTCATGAACTACAAGGACATTCTCCAGTATGCCTGGGTCATGAACTACAAGGGCATTATCCAGTATGCCAGGGTCATGAACTACAAGGACATTCTCCAGTATGCCTGGGTCATGAACTACAAGGGCATTCTCCAGTATGCCTGGGTCATGAACTACAAGGACATTCTCCAGTATGCCTGGGTCATGAACTACAAGGGCATTCTCCAGTATGCCTGGGTCATGAACTACAAGGACATTCTCCAGTATGCCAGGGTCATGAACTACAAGGGCATTCTCCAGTATGCCTGGGTCATGAACTACAAGGACATTCTCCAGTATGCCAGGGTCATGAACTACAAGGACATTCTCCAGTATGCCAGGGTCATGAACTACAAGGGCATTCTCCAGTATGCCTGGGTCATGAACTACAAGGACATTCTCCAGTATGCCAGGGTCATGAACTACAAGGACATTCTCCAGTATGCCAGGGTCATGAACTACAAGGACATTCTCCAGTATGCCAGGGTCATGAACTACAAGGGCATTCTCCAGTATGCCTGGGTCATGAACTACAAGGACATTCTCCAGTATGCCTGGGTCATGAACTACAAGGACATTCTCCAGTATGCCAGGGTCATGAACTACAAGGGCATTCTCCAGTATGCCAGGGTCATGAACTACAAGGACATTCTCCAGTATGCCAGGGTCATGAACTACAAGGGCATTCTCCAGTATGCCTGGGTCATGAACTACAAGGACATTCTCCAGTATGCCAGGGTCATGAACTACAAGGACATTCTCCAGTATGCCAGGGTCATGAACTACAAGGGCATTCTCCAGTATGCCAGGGTCATGAACTACAAGGACATTCTCCAGTATGCCAGGGTCATGAACTACAAGGACATTCTCCAGTATGCCTGGGTCATGAACTACAAGGACATTCTCCAGTATGCCTGGGTCATGAACTACAAGGGCATTCTCCAGTATGCCTGGGTCATGAACTACAAGGGCATTATCCAGTATGCCTGGGTCATGAACTACAAGGACATTCTCCAGTATGCCTGGGTCATGAACTACAAGGGCATTATCCAGTATGCCTGGGTCATGAACTACAAGGACATTCTCCAGTATGCCTGGGTCATGAACTACAAGGACATTCTCCAGTATGCCTGGGTCATGAACTACAAGGACATTCTCCAGTATGCCTGGGTCATGAACTACAAGGACATTCTCCAGTATGCCAGGGTCATGAACTACAAGGGCATTCTCCAGTATGCCAGGGTCATGAACTACAAGGGCATTCTCCAGTATGCCAGGGTCATGAACTACAAGGGCATTCTCCAGTATGCCTGGGTCATGAACTACAAGGGCATTCTCCAGTATGCCAGGGTCATGAACTACAAGGGCATTCTCCAGTATGCCTGGGTCATGAACTACAAGGACATTCTCCAGTATGCCAGGGTCATGAACTACAAGGACATTCTCCAGTATGCCAGGGTCATGAACTACAAGGACATTATCCAGTATGCCAGGGTCATGAACTACAAGGGCATTCTCCAGTATGCCTGGGTCATGAACTACAAGGACATTCTCCAGTATGCCAGGGTCATGAACTACAAGGGCATTCTCCAGTATGCCAGGGTCATGAACTACAAGGGCATTCTCCAGTATGCCAGGGTCATGAACTACAAGGACATTCTCCAGTATGCCAGGGTCATGAACTACAAGGACATTCTCCAGTATGCCAGGGTCATGAACTACAAGGACATTATCCAGTATGCCTGGGTCATGAACTACAAGGACATTCTCCAGTATGCCTGGGTCATGAACTACAAGGGCATTCTCCAGTATGCCAGGGTCATGAACTACAAGGACATTCTCCAGTATGCCAGGGTCATGAACTACAAGGACATTATCCAGTATGCCTGGGTCATGAACTACAAGGACATTCTCCAGTATGCCTGGGTCATGAACTACAAGGGCATTCTCCAGTATGCCTGGGTCATGAACTACAAGGGCATTCTCCAGTATGCCAGGGTCATGAACTACAAGGACATTCTCCAGTATGCCTGGGTCATGAACTACAAGGACATTCTCCAGTATGCCTGGGTCATGAACTACAAGGGCATTCTCCAGTATGCCAGGGTCATGAACTACAAGGACATTCTCCAGTATGCCAGGGTCATGAACTACAAGGACATTATCCAGTATGCCTGGGTCATGAACTACAAGGACATTCTCCAGTATGCCTGGGTCATGAACTACAAGGGCATTCTCCAGTATGCCAGGGTCATGAACTACAAGGACATTATCCAGTATGCCAGGGTCATGAACTACAAGGACATTCTCCAGTATGCCAGGGTCATGAACTACAAGGACATTCTCCAGTATGCCAGGGTCATGAACTACAAGGACATTCTCCAGTATGCCAGGGTCATGAACTACAAGGACATTATCCAGTATGCCAGGGTCATGAACTACAAGGGCATTCTCCAGTATGCCAGGGTCATGAACTACAAGGACATTCTCCAGTATGCCTGGGTCATGAACTACAAGGACATTCTCCAGTATGCCTGGGTCATACTTTACACACTATTTAACTTGTGTTATTGACCAAGGTTGTAAACCGCTGTGGTAGCTCTGCTTGGTTGTGGTCAAGTTTACTAACCATATTAACCACTGTTGTTAATCTCCTAGCTGCAGCTTGTTGTCAAGGTTGTCAGGGTCAGAGGTTAAGTATCAGAGTTGGTCAGTCCTAATGGACGCTTTCTCTTGGGTGTCTGGTTTCCCTGTGTGTAGCTCCTAATGGCCTGGGTGATGACGTGTGTGTGTGTGTGTGTGTGTGTGTGTGTGTGTGTGTGTGTGTGTGTGTGTGTGTGTGTCCTCGGGGAGAGCTACTTAAGGCAGACCCTGGATCTAAATGAGTTTTGTGTGAATGAGGCTAAGGGTTGTTATGACTTGGTATTCCCATGGCGGTCTGCTGCAAGTCACAACCATTCTAGATGGATCTTAAATTAGTTCACCATTGTGATTTGATTATCAGGTAAAGACATTTCATCTGTCAATCATCTGAGATATTTTAACAACACATCAATCACAAGTCAACTCTAGTCAATATGTGTTTAATGAGATCACAGTAAATCAAGATTGGTATTGTCCTGTTTTCTTTCGTAAAAAATCCGTTAGAGTTTAGCACTCACAAATATCTTAGGATCTTTCTTAGGGTCTAAGTTCTTGGGGGCCAAATGCCCATTAAACAGTCTGTCGTCACTCTGTTGTGAGTCCCGTCTTGTGGCGCTTCATGGTCCCCAGACTACTGCCATGTGGCCTCTGAGGCTCCCTGGCGGAGGCCCCCTGGCCCCTGGTGGTGTCCTGCTAAAAGCCAGTGTATGAATGCCCTCTGCTCCAGTCGTCACGTCTGCCTGGCCCCGGACAGACCACTCAAATGGCAATTTTGGGACGTCCTGTCTTGTGGCGCCCCACCCTACCCCCTTTCTGCCCTTGGCCAACACTAGGCTGCTTAAATTGGGACACGAGTGCTGCTATAGGCCGTATGTCTCATCATAAGGGGAGTGTCTCATAGCCAACCCTGCCTGCCCCGCTCTCTCAATTTCAATTTCAATTTAAGGAGCTTTATTGGCATGGGAAACATATGTTAACATTGCTAAAGCAAGTGAAATAGATAAACAAAAGGGAACTAAACAATAAAAAAAAGTAACAGTTAACATTACACTGACAGAAGTTCCAAAAGAATAAAGACATTTCAAATGTCCTATTTTGAGGCGGCAGCTTGGCCGTCATTGTAAATGAGAATGTGTTCTTAACTGACTTGCCTAGTTACAGTTGAAGTTGGAAGTTTACATACACCTTAGCCAAATACATTAAAACTACATTTTCCACAATTGCTGACATTTAATCCTTAAAAAAAAAAAAAATCCCTGTCTTAGGTCAGTTAGGATCACCACTTTATTTTATGTGAAAAGTCAGAATAATAGTAGAGAGACTGATTTATTTCAGCTTTTATTTCTTTCATTACATTCCCAGTGGGTCAGAAGTTTACATACACTCAATTAGTATTTGGTAGCATTGCCTTTAAATTGTTTAACTTGGGTCAAACATTTCGGGTAGCCTTCCACAAGCTTCCCACAATAAGTTGGGTGAATTTTGAATTTCCTCCTGACAGAGCTGGTGTAACTGAGTCAGGTTTGTAGGCCTCCTTGCTTGCACACGCTTTTTCAGTTCTGCCCACAAATTTTCTATAGGATTGAGATCAGGGCTTTGTGATGGCCACTCCAATACCTTGACTTTGTTGTCCTTAAGCCATTTTTTCACAACTTTGGAAGTATGCTTGGGGTCATTGTCCATATGGAAGACCCATTTGCGACCAAGCTTTAACTTCCTGACTGATGTCTTCAGATGTTGCTTCAATATATCCACATCATTTTCCTCCCTCATGATGCCATCTATTTTGTGAAGTGCACCAGTCCCTCCTGCAGCAAAGCACCCCCACAACATGATGCTGCCACCCCCGTGCTTCACGGTTGGGATAGTGATATTTGGCTTGCAAGCCTCCCCCTTTTTCCTCCAAACATAACGATGGTCATTATGGCCAAACAGTTCTATTTTTGTTTCATCAGACCAGAGGACATTTCTCCAAAAGTATGATCTTTGTCCCCATGTGCAGTTGCAAACCGTAGTCTGGCTTTTTAATGGCGGTTTTGGAGCAGTGGCTTCTGCCTTGCTGAGCGGCCTTTCAGGTTATGTCGATATAGGACTCGTTTTACTGTGGATATAGATACTTTTGTACCGGTTTCCTCCAGCATCTTCACAAGGTCCTTTGCTGTTGTTCTGGGATTGATTTGCACTTTTCGCACCAAAGTACATTCATCTCTAGGAGACAGAACGCTTCTCCTTCCTGAGCGGTATGACGGCTGTGTGGTCCCATGGTGTTTATACTTGCTTACTATTGTTTGTACAGATGAACGTGGTACCTTCAGGCGTTTGGAAATTGCTACCAAGGATGAACCAGACTTGTGGAGGTCTACAATTTTTTTATGAGGTCTTGGCTGATTTCTTTTGATTTTCCCATGATGTCAAGCAAAGAGGCACTGAGTTTGAAGGTAGGCCTTGAGATACATCCACAGGTACACCTCCAAGTGATGTCAATTAGCCTATCAGAAGCTTTTAAAGCCATGACATCATTTTCTGGCATTTCCCAAGCTGTTTAAAGGCACAGTCAACTTAGTGTATGTAATCTTCTGACCCTCTGGAATTGTGACACAGTGAATTATAAGTGAAATAATCTGTCTGTAAACAATTGTTGGAAAAATTACTTGTGTTATGCACAAAGTAGATGTCCTAACCGACTTGCCAAAACTATAGTTTGTTAGTGGTTGAAAAACTCATTTTAATGACTCCAACGTAAGTGCATGTAAACCTCCGACTTCAACTGTAAATGAAGGTAAAATATATATATATATTTTAATATGTCTATATACAGTGTTGTAATGATGTGAAAAGTGTTAATGTTCAAAAGGGAAAATAAATAAGCATAAATATGGGTTGTATCTAAAATGGTGTTTGTTCTTCACTGGTTGCCCTTTTCTTGTGGCAACAGGTCGCAAATATTGCTGCTGTGATGGAACACTGTGGTTTTTGACACAGTAAATATGAGAGTTTATCAAAATTAGTTTTTCTTTCGAATTCTTTGTGGATCTGTGTAATCTGAGGGAAATATGTCTCTAATATGGTCGTACATTGGGCAGGAGGTTAGGAAGTGTAGCTCAGTTTCCACCTCATGTTGTGGGCAGTGTGCACATAGCCTGTCTTCTCTTGAGAGCCAGGTCTGCCTACGGCGGCCTTTCTCAATAGCAAGGCAATGCTCACTGAGTCTGTACATAGTCAAAGCTTTCCTTAACTTAAGTTTGGGTCAGTCACAGTGGTCAGGTATTCTGACACTGTGTAATCTCTGTTTAGGGCCAAATAGCATTCTAGTTTGCTCAATCTAGTTTTACTTTCCAATGTGTCAAGTAATTATCTATTTGTTTTCTCATGATTTGGTTGGGTCTAATTGTGCTGCTGTCCTGGGGCTCTGTGGGGTCTGTTTGAGTTTGTGAACAGAGCCCCAGAACCAGCTTGCTTAGTGGACTCTTCTCCACGTTCATCTCTCTGTAGGTGATGGCTTTATTATGGAAGGTTTGGGAATTGCTTTCTTTTAGGTGGTTGTAGAATCCCTGCTCTCTCTCTGCCCCTCTCTCCCTGCTCTCTCTCTGCCCCTCTCTCCCTGCTCTCTCTCTGCCCCTCTCTCCCTGCTCTCTCTCTGCCCCTCTCTCCCTGCTCTCTCTCTGCCCCTCTCTCCCTGCCCCTCTCTCCCTGCTCTCTCTCTGCCCCTCTCTCCCTGCTCTCTCTCTGCCCCTCTCTCCCTGCCCCTCTCTCCCTGCTCTCTCTCTGCCCCTCTCTCCCTGCTCTCTCTCTGGCCCTCTCTCCCTGCTCTCTCTCTGGCCCTCTCTCCCTGCTCTCTCTCTGCCCCTCTCTCCCTGCTCTCTTTCTGCCCCTCTCTCCCTGCTCTCTCTCTGCCCCTCTCTCCCTGCTCTCTCTCTGCCCCTCTCTCCCTGCTCTCTCTCTGCCCCTCTCTCCCTGCTCTCTCTCTGCCCCTCTCTCCCTGCTCTCCCTGCTCTCTCTCTGCCTGCTCTCTCTCTCTCTCCCTGCTCTCTCTCTGCCTGCTCTCTCTCTGTCCCTCTGCCTGCTCTCTCTCTGCCCCTCTCTCTCTGCTTTCTCCGCCCGGGCAGTTTATTCCTGCTGTCAGTAGCCTCCGCCTATAAAGCCAGTGTTATCTGTAGTTTTAAGTGCAGCTCACAAACGCCACAGACAGACGGCAGGAGCGGAGCGGCAGAGACACCCTACTCTGGGCCTGCCTTTGGTTGCACACAGGAAGTGGGTCCCTTGCAGATCCAGAGCCCCCCAGACTCCCTGTCTGGCCCCAGTCTAGACCCAGACCTCCAGGTGCCTCCAGTCCAGACCCCTCGACCCAGTCCAGACCCCTCGACCCAGTCCAGACCCCTAAACCCAGTCCAGACCCCTCGACCCAGTCCAGACCCCTAAACTCAGCCCAGACCCCTAAACCCAGTCCAGACCCCTCGACCCAGTCCAGACCCCTCGACCCAGCCCAGACCCCTCGACCCAGCCCAGACCCCTCGACCCAGCCCAGACCCCTCGACCCAGCCCAGACCCCTCGACCCAGCCCAGACCCCTCGACCCAGCCCAGACCCCTCGACCCAGTCCAGACCCCTCGACCCAGTGCAGACCCCTAAACCCAGTCCAGACCCCTCGACCCAGCCCAGACCCCTAAACTCAGCCCAGACCCCTAAACCCAGTCCAGACCCCTCGACCCAGTCCAGACCCCTCGACCCAGTCCAGACCCCTCGACCCAGTCCAGACCCCTAAACCCAGTCCAGACCCCTCGACCCAGTGCAGACCCCTAAACCCAGTCCAGACCCCTCGACCCAGCCCAGACCCCTAAACCCAGTCCAGACCCCTAAACCCAGTCCAGACCCCTCGACCCAGTCCAGACCCCTCGACCCAGTCCAGACCCCTCGACCCAGTCCAGACCCCTCGACCCAGTCCAGACCCCTAAACCCAGTCCAGACCCCTCGACCCAGTCCAGACCCCTAAACTCAGCCCAGACCCCTAAACCCAGTCCAGACCCCTCGACCCAGCCCAGACCCCTCAACCCAGCCCAGACCCCTCGACCCAGACCCCTCGACCCAGCCCAGACCCCTCGACCCAGACCCCAGGGCCCTTCAGTCCAGACCCCTCAACCCAGTCCAGACCCCTCTACCCAGCCCAGACCCCTCGACCCAGTCCAGACCCCTCGACCCAGTCCAGACCCCTCGACCCAGTCCAGACCCCTCAACCCAGTCCAGACCCCTCGACCCAGTCCAGACCCCTCGACCCAGTCCAGACCCCTAAACCCAGTCCAGACCCCTAAACCCAGACCCCAGGGCCCTTTAGTCCAGACCCCTCGACCCAGTCCAGACCCCTAAACCCAGACCCCAGGGCCCTTTAGTCCAGACCCCTAAACCCAGACCCCAGGGCCCTTTAGTCCAGACCCCTAAACCCAGACCCCAGGGCCCTTCAGTCCAGACCCCTAAACCCAGACCCCAGGGCCCTTCAGTCCAGACCCCTCGACCCAGTCCAGACCCCTAAACCCAGACCCCAGGGCCCTTCAGTCCAGACCCCTCGACCCAGTCCAGACCCCTCGACCCAGTCCAGACCCCTAAACCCAGACCCCAGGGCCCTTCAGTCCAGACCCCTCGACCCAGTCCAGACCCCTCGACCCAGCCCAGACCCCTCGACCCAGCCCAGACCCCTCGACCCAGTCCAGACCCCTCGACCCAGTCCAGACCCCTCGACCCAGTCCAGACCCCTAAACCCAGACCCCAGGGCCCTTCAGTCCAGACCCCTCGACCCAGTCCAGACCCCTAAACCCAGACCCCAGGGCCCTTCAGTCCAGACCCCTCGACCCAGTCCAGACCCCTCGACCCAGTCCAGACCCCTCGACCCAGTCCAGACCCCTAAACCCAGACCCCAGGGCCCTTCAGTCCAGACCCCTCGACCCAGTCCAGACCCCTCGACCCAGCCCAGACCCCTCGACCCAGTCCAGACCCCTAAACCCAGACCCCAGGGCCCTTCAGTCCAGACCCCTCGACCCAGTCCAGACCCCTAAACCCAGACCCCAGGGCCCTTCAGTCCAGACGTTCATGCAGGGAGACAAAGCATATTAACTCCAAGTGGCCTTGAGAATGACTGACCTGATCCATCGTTTAAATCTTCTAGTTTCTCTTTTTCCTCCCCCTCATAAATTGCTATTAGACCATTATTAATAACCTGTTGTAATTGATTAATAACCTGTTGTAATTGATTAATAACCTGTTGTAATTGATTAATAACCTGTTGTAATTGATTAATAACCTGTTGTAATTGATTAATAACCTGTTGTAATTGATGAATAACCTGTTGTAATTGATTAATAACCTGTTGTAACTGGTTAATAACCTGTTGTAATTGATTAATAACCTGTTGTAATTGATTAATAACCTGTTGTAATTGGTTAATAACCTGTTGTAATTGATTAATAACCTGTTGTAATTGATTAATAACCTGTTGTAATTGATTAATAACCTGTTCTATCCACTAAAGAAGAACTTTAAGTAATTCAAACCAACAAACTTTATAGCAACAGATTAGCAATTTGTCTTGCTTATGTTGTCCACACGTCTTTAGCCAGTCAGTTAGTAGTGAAGCCAGTCCAGAGTCCCTCTCTTCCTCCCCTCTTCACCCCCTTAGGTCCTCTGACCCATCCTCTCTCCAAAACACTATGCAGACCACTGGTATCAAAACCCTAACTTCAGACCACTGACAGCCTAAAGAGGACGTTACTGGGACATGGCAGCTCATACAGACTCAGACAAACTTGACATTGTGTCTGAGTAAGGCCCTGTCGCCAACCCGAGACACGGCTCCCTCTCACCCTGTCTCTCACTCTTTCACTCCCTCTCACCCAGTCCCTTAGCACTCATGCAACGCGTGGGCACATAGGCAGGCCTGGCTCTCGAGAGATGACTGCCTATGGCGGCCTCTCTCAATGGAAAGTCTATGCTCACTGAGTCTGTACATAGTCAAAACTTTCCTTAAGTTTGGGTCAGTCACAGTGGTCAGGTATTCTGCCAATGTGTACTCTCTGTTTAGGGCCAAATAGCATTCTAGTTTGCTCTGTTTTTTTGTTAATTATTTTCAGTGTGTCAAATAGTGATCTTTTTGCTCTCTCATAATTTCTGTCTCTCTCTCTCTCTCTCTCTCTCTCATTCAATCTAAGGGGCTTTATTGGCATGGGAAACATATGTTTTCATTGCCAAAGCAAGTGATAATAAATAATAAACAGAAGTGAAATGTACAGTAAATATAAACACATTACACATGTCATATTATGTGCAAATAGTTAATGTACAAACGGGAAAATAAATATACATAAATATGGGTTGTATTTACAATGGTGTTTGTTCTTCACTGGTTGTCCTTTTCTTGTGGCAACAGGTCACAAATCTTGCTGCTGTGATGGCACACTGTGGTATTTCACCCAGTAGATATGGGAGTTTATCAAAATTGGATTTGTTTTCGAATTCTTTGTGGATCTGTGTAATCTGAGGTAAATATGTGTCTAATATGGTTATACATTTGGCAGGAGGTTAGGAAGTCTCTCTCTCTCTCTCTCTAGACTACCTGCCTCTCTCTCAATTCAGTTCAAAGTGATTTATTGGCATGGGAAACATATGGACAGGGTTGTAATTATGTGCAAGTATTTGAAGTATGAAAATAAAGAAACAGATATATACAGTTCTCTTTTTTCATATTTTGTATTCAGACCCTTTACTCAGCCTCTAGACTTCTTGGGTATGATGCTACAAGCTTGACACACCTGTATTTGGGGATCTGCAGATCCTCTCAAGCTCTGTCAGGTTGGATGGGGAGTGTCGCTGCAACAGCTATTTTCAGGTCTCTCCAGAGGTGTTCGATCGGGTTCAAGCCCGGGCTCTGGATAGGCCTCTCAATGACATTCAGAGACTTGTCCCGAAGCCACTCAGTCTGAGGTCCTGGCTCTCAAGAGAAGACAGGCTATGGCGGCCTCTCTCAATAGCAAGGCTTTGCTCACTGATTCTGTACACTGATTCATACTTTATCTCTCTCTAGGCTACCTGCTTCTCTCTCTCTCTCTCTCTCTCTCTCTCTCTCTCTCTCTCTCTCTCTCTCTCTCTCTCTCTCTCTGTGTGTTACCTGCTTCTCTATCTCATCATCATTACCCCTCTCTCAAACCTTAATCACTATCCCTCTCTCAGACCTTAATCACTGTCCCTCTCTCAGACCTTAATCACTGTCCCTTAATCACTGTCCCTCTCTCAGACCTTAATCACTGTCCCTCTCTCAGACCTTAATCACTGTCCCTTAATCACTGTCCCTCAGACCTTAATCACTATCCCTTAATCACTGTCCCTCTCTCAGACCTTAATCACTATCCCTTAATCACTGTCCCTTAATCACTGTCCCTCTCTCAGACCTTAATCACTGTCCCTTAATCACTGTCCCTCTCTCAGACCTTAATCACTGTCCCTCTCTCAGACCTTAATCACTGTCCCTTAATCACTGTCCCTCTCTCAGACCTTAATCACTCTCCCTTAATCACTGTCCCTCTCTCATACCTTAATCACTATCCCTCTCTCATACCTTAATCACTATCCCTTAATCACTGTCCCTCTCTCAGACCTTAATCACTATCCCTTAATCACTCTCCCTCTCTCAGACCTTAATCACTAGCCCTTAATCACTGTCCCTCTCTCAGACCTTAATCACTATCCCTTAATCACTGTCCCTCTCTCAGACCTTAATCACTATCCCTTAATCACTGTCCCTCTCTCAGACCTTAATCACTATCCCTTAATCACTGTCCCTCTCTCAGACCTTAATCACTAGCCCTTAATCACTGTCCCTCTCTCAGACCTTAATCACTATCCCTTAATCACTGTCCCTCTCTCAGACCTTAATCACTATCCCTTAATCACTGTCCCTCTCTCAGACCTTAATCACTATCCCTTAATCACTGTCCCTCTCTCAGACCTTAATCACTATCCCTTAATCACTATCCCTCTCTCAGACCTTAATCACTATCCCTTAATCACTGTCCCTGTCAGACCTTAATCACTGTCCCTTAATCACTGTCCCTCTCTCAGACCTTAATCAATGTCCCTCTCTCAGACCTTAATCACTGTCCCTCTCTCAAACCTTAATCACTGTCCCTTAATCACTGTCCCTCTCTCAGACCTGAATCACTGTCCCTCTCTCAGACCTGAATCACTGTCCCTCTCTCAGACCTTAATCACTGTCCCTCTCTCAGACCTTAATCACTGTCCCTCTCTCAGACCTTAATCACTGTCCCTTAATCAATGTCCCTCTCTCAGACCTTAATCACTATCCCTCTCTCAGACCTTAATCACTGTCCCTCTCTCAAACCTTAATCACTGTCCCTTAATCACTGTCCCTCTCTCAGACCTGAATCACTGTCCCTCTCTCAGACCTGAATCACTGTCCCTCTCTCAGACCTTAATCACTGTCCCTCTCTCAGACCTTAATCACTGTCCCTCTCTCAGACCTTAATCACTGTCCCTTAATCAATGTCCCTCTCTCAGACCTTAATCACTATCCCTCTCTCAGACCTTAATCACTGTCCCTCTCTCAAACCTTAATCACTGTCCCTTAATCACTGTCCCTCTCTCAGACCTTAATCACTGTCCCTCTCTCAAACCTTAATCACTATCCCTCTCTCAGACCTTAATCACTGTCCCTCTCTCAGATCTTAATCACTGTCCCTCTCTCAGACCTTAATCACTGTTCCTTAATCACTGTCCCTCTCTCAGACCTTAATCACTGTCCCTCTCTCAGACCTTAATCACTGTCCCTCTCTCAGACATTAATCAATGTCCCTTAATCACTGTCCCTCTCTCAGACCTTAAACACTGTCCCTCTCTCAGACCTTAATCACTGTCCCTCTCTCAGACCTTAATCACTGTCCCTTAATCACTATCCCTCTCTCAGACATTAATCAATGTCCCTTAATCACTGTCCCTCTCTCAGACCTTAAACACTGTCCCTCTCTCAGACCTTAATCACTGTCCCTCTCTCAGACCTTAATCACTGTCCCTTAATCACTGTCCCTCTCTCAGACCTTAATCAATGTCCCTCTCTCAGACCTTAATCACTGTCCCTTAAACACTGTCCCTCTCTCAGACCTTAATCACTGTCCCTCTCTCAGACCTTGATCACTGTCCCTTAATCACTGTCCCTCTCTCAGACCTTAATCAATGTCCCTCTCTCAGACCTTAATCACTGTCCCTTAATCACTGTCCCTCTCTCAGACCTTAATCACTGTCCCTTAATCACTGTCCCTCTCTCAGACCTTAATCACTGTCCCTCTCTCAGACCTTAATCACTGTCCCTTAATCACTGTCCCTCTCTCAGACCTTAATCACTGTCCCTTAATCACTGTCCCTCTCTCAGACCTTAATCACTGTCCCTCTCTCAGACCTTAATCACTGTCCCTCTCTCAGACCTTAATCACTGTCCCTTAATCACTGTCCCTCTCTCAGACCTTAATCACTGTCCCTCTCTCAGACCCTACTGGAGCCCTACACGGACATAGATTGTATTTAGCCATCGTGTGTCATATCCTCAACATTGCCATTCATAGTATCTATATGAGGTTATCCTCAACATTGCCATTCATAGTATCTATATGAGGTTATCCTCAACATTACCATTCATAGTATCTATATGAGGTTATCCTCAACATTACCATTCATAGTATCTATATGAGGTTATCCTCAACATTGCCATTCATAGTATCTATATGAGGTTATCCTCAACATTACCATTCATAGTATCTATATGAGGTTATCCTCAACATTACCATTCATAGTATCTATATGAGGTTATCCTCAACATTACCATTCATAGTATCTATATGAGGTTATCCTCAACATTGCCATTCATAGTATCTATATGAGGTTATCCTCAACATTACCATTCAGAGTATCTATATGAGGTTATCCTCAACACTACCATTGCTAGTTATGCTCCAACCATGGAGAGATATAGGTTACCTGTCTCCTACTGATCTGTTTCTCCTACTGATCTGTTTCTCCTACTGATCTGTTTCTCCTACTGATTTGTTTCTCCTACTGATCTGTTTCTCCTACTGATCTGTTTCTCCTACTGATCTGTTTCTCCTATTGATCTGTTTCTCCTACTGATCTGTTTCTCCTACTGATCTGTTTCTCCTACTGATCTGTTTCTCCTACTGATCTGTTTCTCCCACTGATCTGTTTCTCCCACTGATCTGTTTCTCCTACTGATCTGTTTCTCCTATTGATCTGTTTCTCCTACTGATCTGTTTCTCCTATTGATCTGTTTCTCCTACTGATCTGTTTCTCCTACTGATCTGATTTCTCCCACTGATCTGATTCTCCCACTGATCTGTTTCTCCTACTGATCTGTTTCTCCTACCAGGTCTATTGTATGTTTTTATTGCATCCATGGTGTGTTACTGAACAACTACTTATTAGCCTATAACATGGAACTGGAAGATTGCCTGTCCTTGACCCCCCCCCCCCCCCCCCCCCCCACTGGGCACACTGGTTGAATCAACATTGTATCCTTGTCATTGAAATTAAATGACATTGCAAGGTAGAATATAATTGACTTGTGGGCCACTTCTTCACAGTGTAGTCATGTGACCAACTTTTAAATGACAGGAAGTTGAGCTTCTTTGTATTTCACAGTGTGTACACCTATGATCATTATTAGCAGCAGTTCGAGACGAACATTTTAAGCCCTGTAGCATAGCCCCTTATGTACAGTCCAGTTCTAGGTGTTGGATTGGATTGAACAGAGTATTCAGTTTGATCAAATGGGAGTTCCCGATATCGTTAGATAGTCCTTGTTATTTCTCTTAGTAGTTTGTGTATCGCTTTGACCACTTGTTCCAATTATCCTACAACGATGGGTTTCTCTAGATTTTCTGTGAAAGCCACTTGTTATTCTGATAATTTCCCATTTCCTAATATATATTCTAAGACTTGGGAATAATGGTCATTTAAAAGCATCGTGTGTTTGTGTATCTGTTATCCCACCGCTCCGCTCTGGCGGGGGGGCAGTCCGACGCTGCAGTTCTTTTTTACAGAGCGCGTAACTAAATATATCCTCCACTTGTCATACGTCACAACATGTAACGTTACACGGTTTTCTTCTCTTTCTTCCGCAGAGTTTAAACAAGGTGTCGGGTTAAGGCTGGCACGACTATAAAGGAGAGGGGCAGACAGGCTGGACACAACCAAATAGATAGACCGTCTGAAAGTAAGGAGAATATCGGAATTTTTAGGCTAAACACATCTCAATCTTTTATTCCCAGCGGTGCGTTGTGTTTCCAAATGATGTTCTCTTTAATATGTATTTAAATGGTCAACCAATAGTTCATATATGGGAATTAGCGGTTTTCCCTTGTTCATTTCTGTTAATTGGAAATAGTTCATTTCTTTTCTATGTTGCGTTGCAAAGTCGACTGTATTTATCACGAAGATAGATAAATGTCTGATTTGATCATATCTGTACTTTTAGGTGTTGAAACAACGAGTGTCAGAATGACGGTTTGTTGTGAGTCGTGTGAACGTCCATGGAGCAGTGAGCGCTGCTCCTCTCATCTCTTCACCCGGGAGACAGAAAGCCACCGGGGACTCTGCAAGAGATTCAGGTTAGTGCAGCCTGACTGGCTCCGTCCGTGCGCGGCTTCTAGTGGCAGAGTCAAACTGCTGGGACCTGGACTCAGGGGCGGACATAGCATAGGAACTCTACATACCATACGTTGGTATATATTAACTTGTGGATGTCATTCATCCAGTTTGTATGCTATGTTTCTAATTACAATTCGTGTGATATAATATGAATTACGATTCATACAATATGTTACGAATTTGCAATACTTATAAATTACGACTTCCAATTTGTTGTGGCTAATGTTAGCTAGGGATAGAGGAGTGTATGTAGTCCAGCCTCCTGCTTTCTGTCTGACGCTCTCTGATGCTGCCTCTGGCTCTACCGACAAAAACCGGCTAGAGAGCTCTCTTCTCTACCGACAAAAACCGGCTAGAGAGCTCTCTTCTCTACCGACAAAAACCGGCTAGAGAGCTCTCTTCTCTACCGACAAAAACCGGCTAGAGAGCTCTCTTCTCTACCGACAAAAACCGGCTAGAGAGCTCTCTTCTCTACCGACAAAAACCGGCTAGAGAGCTCTCTTCTCTACCGACAAAAACCGGCTAGAGAGCTCTCTTCTCTACCGACAAAAACCGGCTAGAGAGCTCTCTTCTCTACCGACAAAAACCGGCTAGAGTTCGGCTTTTCCTTTACTAAGGCACAGTGAGAAGCCGGAAAGTAACACATTTTCTCAGTTTTGACTTTGGATTATTTTTGCCATGTAACAAAGAGCAGCTTTTCACTAGATTGAGAGAGACTAGGAAGAGTTTGGACGTAGTAGCATACCCTGTGCTCAGTTCTACCTCTGCCCTCTCTGGTCCGTCATATCCTGACCTGTGAACATGGTGTTGCTACGCAGGTCTACTAAGGGAGCGTCTAAAGCCAGGAGGGACCAGATCAACTCTGAGATCAGGAACATGAGAACTCTGCTCCCCATCCCTCAGGAGGACCAGGACAGACTGTCATACCTCCACAGCATGGCAGTTATCACAGCATACATCAGGAAGAGCTTTCTGTATAAGGGTGAGTACAAAACCAGGAGAGGAACTGTCATGTACGGAACCACTAGAACAGTTGAAAGTACGGAACCAGTAGGACATTCTCATCTTTAAGAATGGGTGTATTTGTATGTGTTTTTATTATGGGTCCCCATTAGTTCCTGCCAAGGCAGCAGCTACTCTTCCTGGGGTTTATTATGGATCCCCATTAGTTCCTGCCAAGGCAGCAGCTACTCTTCCTGGGGTTTATTATGGATCCCCATTAGTTCCTGCCAAGGCAGCAGCTACTCTTCCTGGGGTTTATTATGGATCCCCATTAGTTCCTGCCAAGGCAGCAGCTACTCTTCCTGGGGTTTATTATGGATCCCCATTAGTTCCTGCCAAGGCAGCAGCAACTCTTCCTGGGGTTTATTATGGATCCCCATTAGTTCCTGCCAAGGCAGCAGCTACTCTTCCTGGGGTTTATTATGGATCCCCATTAGTTCATGCCAAGGCAGCGGCTACTCTTCCTGGGGTTTATTATGGATCCCCATTAGTTCCTGCCAAGGCAGCAGCTACTCTTCCTGGGGTTTATTATGGATCCCCATTAGTTCCTGCCAAGGCAGCAGCAACTCTTCCTGGGGTTTATTATGGATCCCCATTAGTTCCTGCCAAGGCAGCAGCTACTCTTCCTGGGGTTTATTATGGATCCCCATTAGTTCATGCCAAGGCAGCGGCTACTCTTCCTGGGGTTTATTATGGATCCCCATTAGTTCCTGCCAAGACAGCAGCTACTCTTCCTGGGGTTTATTATGGATCCCCATTAGTTCCTGCCAAGGTAGCAGCTACTCTTCCTGGGGTTTATTATGGATCCCCATTAGTTCCTGCCAAGGCAGCAGCTACTCTTCCTGGGGTTTATTATGGATCCCCATTAGTTCCTGCCAAGGCAGCAGCTACTCTTCCTGGGGTTTATTATGGATCCCCATTAGTTCCTGCCAAGGTAGCAGCTACTCTTCCTGGGGTTTATTATGGATCCCCATTAGTTCCTGCCAAGGCAGCAGCTACTCTTCCTGGGGTTTATTATGGATCCCCATTAGTTCCTGCCAAGGCAGCAGCTACTCTTCCTGGGGTTTATTATGGATCCCCATTAGTTCCTGCCAAGACAGCAGCTACTCTTCCTGGGGTTTATTATGGATCCCCATTAGTTCCTGCCAAGGCAGCAGCTACTCTTCCTGGGGTTTATTATGGATCCCCATTAGTTCCTGCCAAGGTAGCAGCTACTCTTCCTGGGGTTTATTATGGATCCCCATTAGTTCCTGCCAAGGCAGCAGCTACTCTTCCTGGGGTTTATTATGGATCCCCATTAGTTCCTGCCAAGACAGCAGCTACTCTTCCTGGGGTTTATTATGGATCCCCATTAGTTCCTGTCAAGACAGCAGCTACTCTTCCTGGGGTTTATTATGGATCCCCATTAGTTCCTGCCAAGGCAGCAGCTACTCTTCCTGGGGTTTATTATGGATCCCCATTAGTTCCTGCCAAGGCAACAGCTACTCTTCCTGGGGTTTATTATGGATCCCCATTAGGATCAGATTACAGATACTTTTGAAACACTAATTTTTAGGATTACTTTTAAATTCAGAAAGGATGTTTGCGATTAAAAAAAAATCTTTGACACTTCTCTGTTTTTCCATGACATTCAAATCAACATTGAAAAAAGGCACAAATGTAAGTTTGTTCCACCTGAGCGAGTCTGACCACAAGTCAGAGACCACTATGATGACACACCAAATGTGTTTGATGGATCGCAGGGAAAGAGCAGGAATAAGCTTTTTGTAGGCTACAGTCCAAGCTATGTCTTTCAATGGTGCGACTGCTGTCGGCATCCAAAGATTATCCAACTTGAATAAACGCTTGGAGGTAATGATGACAGCAGTGGTGTAGTCGACAACGATACGGATATCACTTATTATTGATATCTACAGATCCACAGATGGGAATCACACTGCTGCTCCCTCATTTAGCTATTTGTGCCTTACGGATTGTGGTTGTTGTGGACAGCTGTTCACAAATCTAAATGTGTATTTGAACCCAATAATGGTTGAATTCAAGAAGTTTAAGCTGCCTATCAATCAGTGTTTTTGAAACCAGTGGACAGCCAGTGACAAATGCACTCTTGCAACAGCTGCATAGTGTGGGTCCCGGCCATGTTTGGACTTATAAATGATATATATGAATGTAAAGATATAATTTAATCGTATTATTATATGTAGTAGAAAGCATTAGAAGAAGCCTACATTACCAACCCATAAAGTAAAATGTAACATCCATATATGTCCAGCTATGTAAACTTTAACATTGATTTATCCTGCAATAGATGTCGTTTAATTGGTAACACACATTTTTGTCTTCTTCTAATGTCTCTAAAGAGAAATGTAATCTAAAAGTAACTGAATGTAGTCAGATTACATTTCTGAGTTTGGATAATCCAAAAGTTACTGATGACAATTTTGGACAGGTAACTGTAACGGAACTGCATTTAAAAAGTAACCTACCCAAACCCAGTTAGAACTGTAGGACATTTTCAACTTGAAGAATGGATGCTAAGGCGTCTTAGAACGGATGATTGAAACGTCCTGTCAATTTAAACATGTCTTTTTAACAGTATATCTTCCAAGGTCTTGTGCTGGATCCATACCTGTTGAGACATGGATCCATACCTGTTGAGACATGGATCCATACCTGTTGAGACATGGATCCATACCTGTTGAGACATGGACCCATACCTGTTGAGACATGGACCCATACCTGTTGAGACATGGATCCATACCTGTTGAGACATGGATCCATACCTGTTGAGACATGGATCCATACCTGTTGAGACATGGATCCATACCTGTTGAGACATGGACCCATACCTGTTGAGACATGGACCCATACCTGTTGAGACATGGACCCATACCTGTTGAGACATGGACCCATACCTGTTGAGACATGGACCCATACCTGTTGAGACATGGACCCATACCTACTGAGTTCTCTGTGATGTTGAGATGAAGCTAATCCTGAGTTGTATTTCTTCCTCTTCCAGGATTATCAGCTGATCAGAGTTGTCTCTCCTCTTCCTCCTCCTGTCCTCTGTACGAGACCTTCCTCCCAGCCTTGCATGGTTTCATTCTGATCCTCTCCTCCCAGGGCAAGCTGGTCTATGTCTCCGAGAACGTCTCTGATTACCTGGGGCTCTCCATGGTGAGTACCAACCTGATGAAGACCTGGACTGACTCCAAAATATATGGAATTGTAATAGAACATTGTTATTCTGTAACATCACATCTGCTGTGTTACTGAATGCTGTGTAGGGCAGGATGTTATTCTGTAACATCACATCTGCTGTGTTACTGAATGCTGTGTAGGGCAAGATGTTATTCTCTGGTTCTGTAACATCACATCTGCTGTGTTACTGAATGCTGTGTAGGGCAAGATGTTATTCTCTGGTTCTGTAACATCACATCTGCTGTGTTACTGAATGCTGTGTAGGGCAGGATGTTATTCTGTAACATCACATCTGCTGTGTTACTGAATGCTGTGTAGGGCAAGATGTTATTCTCTGGTTCTGTAACATCACATCTGCTGTGTTACTGAATGCTGTGTAGGGCAAGATGTTATTCTCTGGTTCTGTAACATCACATCTGCTGTGTTACTGAATGCTGTGTAGGGCAAGATGTTATTCTGTGGTTCTGTAACATCACATCTGCTGTGTTACTGAATGCTGTGTAGGGCAGGATGTTATTCTGTAACATCACATCTGCTGTGTTACTGAATGCTGTGTAGGGCAAGATGTTATTCTGTAACATCACATCTGCTGTGTTACTGAATGCTGTGTAGGGCAAGATGTTATTCTCTGGTTCTGTAACATCACATCTGCTGTGTTACTGAATGCTGTGTAGGGCAGGATGTTATTCTGTAACATCACATCTGCTGTGTTACTGAATGCTGTGTAGGGCAGGATGTTATTCTGTAACATCACATCTGCTGTGTTACTGAATGCTGTGTAGGGCAGGATGTTATTCTGTAACATCACATCTGCTGTGTTACTGAATGCTGTGTAGGGCAAGATGTTATTCTGTAACATCACATCTGCTGTGTTACTGAATGCTGTGTAGGGCAAGATGTTATTCTCTGGTTCTGTAACATCACATCTGCTGTGTTACTGAATGCTGTGTAGGGCAGGATGTTATTCTGTAACATCACATCTGCTGTGTTACTGAATGCTGTGTAGGGCAGGATGTTATTCTGTAACATCACATCTGCTGTGTTACTGAATGCTGTGTAGGGCAAGATGTTATTCTCTGGTTCTGTAACATCACATCTGCTGTGTTACTGAATGCTGTGTAGGGCAGGATGTTATTCTGTAACATCACATCTGCTGTGTTACTGAATGCTGTGTAGGGCAAGATGTTATTCTGTGGTTCTGTAACATCACATCTGCTGTGTTACTGAATGCTGTGTAGGGCAGGATGTTATTCTGTAACATCACATCTGCTGTGTTACTGAATGCTGTGTAGGGCAAGATGTTATTCTGTAACATCACATCTGCTGTGTTACTGAATGCTGTGTAGGGCAGGATGTTATTCTGTAACATCACATCTGCTGTGTTACTGAATGCTGTGTAGGGCAAGATGTTATTCACTGGTTCTGTAACATCACATCTGCTGTGTTACTGAATGCTGTGTAGGGCAAGATGTTATTCTGTGGTTCTGTAACATCACATCTGCTGTGTTACTGAATGCTGTGTAGGGCAGGATGTTATTCTGTAACATCACATCTGCTGTGTTACTGAATGCTGTGTAGGGCAAGATGTTATTCTCTGGTTCTGTAACATCACATCTGCTGTGTTACTGAATGCTGTGTAGGGCAGGATGTTATTCTGTAACATCACATCTGCTGTGTTACTGAATGCTGTGTAGGGCAAGATGTTATTCTGTAACATCACATCTGCTGTGTTACTGAATGCTGTGTAGGGCAAGATGTTATTCTCTGGTTCTGTAACATCACATCTGCTGTGTTACTGAATGCTGTGTAGGGCAAGATGTTATTCTGTGGTTCTGTAACATCACATCTGCTGTGTTACTGAATGCTGTGTAGGGCAGGATGTTATTCTGTAACATCACATCTGCTGTGTTACTGAATGCTGTGTAGGGCAGGATGTTATTCTGTAACATCACATCTGCTGTGTTACTGAATGCTGTGTAGGGCAAGATGTTATTCTCTGGTTCTGTAACATCACATCTGCTGTGTTACTGAATGCTGTGTAGGGCAGGATGTTATTCTGTAACATCACATCTGCTGTGTTACTGAATGCTGTGTAGGGCAAGATGTTATTCTCTGGTTCTGTAACATCACATCTGCTGTGTTACTGAATGCTGTGTAGGGCAAGATGTGGTTCTGTAACATCACATCTGCTGTGTTACTGAATGCTGTGTAGGGCAGGATGTTATTCTGTAACATCACATCTGCTGTGTTACTGAATGCTGTGTAGGGCAAGATGTTATTCTGTAACATCACATCTGCTGTGTTACTGAATGCTGTGTAGGGCAAGATGTTATTCTGTAACATCACATCTGCTGTGTTACTGAATGCCCTGTAGGGCAGGATGTTATTCTGTGGTTCTGTAACATCACATCTGCTGTGTTACTGAATGCTGTGTAGGGCAAGATGTTATTCTGTAACATCACATCTGCTGTGTTACTGAATGCTGTGTAGGGCAGGATGTTATTCTGTAACATCACATCTGCTGTGTTACTGAATGCTGTGTAGGGCAGGATGTTATTCTGTAACATCACATCTGCTGTGTTACTGAATGCTGTGTAGGGCAAGATGTTATTCTGTGGTTCTGTAACATCACATCTGCTGTGTTACTGAATGCTGTGTAGGGCAAGATGTTATTCTGTGGTTCTGTAACATCACATCTGCTGTGTTACTGAATGCTGTGTAGGGCAAGATGTTATTCTGTAACATCGCATCTGCTGTGTTACTGAATGCTGTGTAGGGCAAGATGTTATTCTCTGGTTCTGTAACATCACATCTGCTGTGTTACTGAATGCTGTGTAGGGCAAGATGTTATTCTCTGGTTCTGTAACATCGCATCTGCTGTGTTACTGAATGCTGTGTAGGGCAGGATGTTATTCTGTAACATCACATCTGCTGTGTTACTGAATGCTGTGTAGGGCAGGATGTTATTCTGTAACATCACATCTGCTGTGTTACTGAATGCTGTGTAGGGCAAGATGTTATTCTCTGGTTCTGTAACATCGCATCTGCTGTGTTACTGAATGCTGTGTAGGGCAGGATGTTATTCTGTAACATCACATCTGCTGTGTTACTGAATGCTGTGTAGGGCAGGATGTTATTCTGTAACATCACATCTGCTGTGTTACTGAATGCTGTGTAGGGCAGGATGTTATTCTGTAACATCACATCTGCTGTGTTACTGAATGCTGTGTAGGGCAAGATGTTATTCTGTGGTTCTGTAACATCACATCTGCTGTGTTACTGAATGCTGTGTAGGGCAGGATGTTATTCTGTAACATCGCATCTGCTGTGTTACTGAATGCTGTGTAGGGCAAGATGTTATTCTGTAACATCACATCTGCTGTGTTACTGAATGCTGTGTAGGGCAAGATGTTATTCTCTGGTTCTGTAACATCACATCTGCTGTGTTACTGAATGCTGTGTAGGGCAGGATGTTATTCTGTAACATCACATCTGCTGTGTTACTGAATGCTGTGTAGGGCAGGATGTTATTCTGTAACATCACATCTGCTGTGTTACTGAATGCTGTGTAGGGCAAGATGTTATTCTGTAACATCACATCTGCTGTGTTACTGAATGCTGTGTAGGGCAAGATGTTATTCTCTGGTTCTGTAACATCACATCTGCTGTGTTACTGAATGCTGTGTAGGGCAAGATGTTATTCTCTGGTTCTGTAACATCACATCTGCTGTGTTACTGAATGCTGTGTAGGGCAAGATGTGGTTCTGTAACATCACATCTGCTGTGTTACTGAATGCTGTGTAGGGCAGGATGTTATTCTGTAACATCACATCTGCTGTGTTACTGAATGCTGTGTAGGGCAGGATGTTATTCTGTAACATCACATCTGCTGTGTTACTGAATGCTGTGTAGGGCAGGATGTTATTCTGTAACATCACATCTGCTGTGTTACTGAATGCTGTGTAGGGCAAGATGTTATTCTGTAACATCACATCTGCTGTGTTACTGAATGCTGTGTAGGGCAAGATGTTATTCTGTAACATCACATCTGCTGTGTTACTGAATGCTGTGTAGGGCAAGATGTTATTCTGTAACATCACATCTGCTGTGTTACTGAATGCTGTGTAGGGCAAGATGTTAGTCACTAAAGTTTATCCTTTCTTCTTCTCTCTTATAGGTTGATGTTCTTCAGGGAGACACCTTCTATGACCTGGTGGAGAGTCAGGACGTGGAGACAGTTAGATCTAACCTGGAGACAGACAACACAACGTCAACTGGTAAGAGACTATACTATCTAAAGAAAAATCAAATCAAATGAACAGATTTAAGAGCTCGTGAAACGGAGGTGGAGGACGAGACTGATCTCATATTATTGTTCTGTTCCCCTGTAGAGAGGAGTTTTGTGTGTCGAATGCACACCTCCAAGGCCTTCAGACTAGAGTATGGTAGCTGCTGTTCTATAATGGTCCGGGGACACTACCAGACCGTCCCACAATCCCCCCAGTCCACCCCCACATCCTCCCCAGACCGTAGCCGATCTGGCCCTCCTGTGGAGAGGGTGTTCTTGGCTCTCTGCACACCCACAGTGAACCACCTAGGCAACAGCACCTTCTCCTCCTGCTCCTCCTCCTTCACCAGCCTCCACAGACCAGACATGAGCTTCAGTCACCTGGACGAAAGTGTTGTGTTTTACTTGGGCTACTCATCGGAGGAGCTGATTGGTCGATCGTGGTACAGCCTCCTCCACCCTGAAGACCTCTCCTTGAGTGCCTACTCACATAAGAGTCTGAGTAAGTAGAAAAACATTAAAACTACCCTTGATACTAAACTCAGCAAAAAAAGAAACGTCCTCTCACTGTCAACTGCGTTTATTTTCAGCAAACTTAACATGTGTAAATATTTGTATGAACGAAACAAGATTCAACAACTGAGACATAAACTGAACAAGTTCCACAGACATGTGACAAACAGAAATGGAATAATGTGTCCCTGATCAAAGGGGGAGTCAAAATCAAAAGTAACAGTCAGTATCTGGTGTGGCCACCAGCTGCATTAAGTACTGCAGTGCATCTCCTCCTCATGGACTGCACCAGGTTTGCCAATTTTTGCTGTGAGATGTTACTCCAATCTTCCACCAAGGCACCTGCAAGATCCCGGACATTTCTGGGGGGAATGGCCATAGCCCTCACCCTCCGATCCAACAGGTCCCAGACGTGCTCAATGGGATTGAGATCTGGGCTCTTCGCTGGCCATGGCAGAACTCTGACATTCCGTCTTGCAGGAAATCACGCACAGAACAAGTAGTATGGCTGGTGGCATTGTCATGCTGGAGGGTCATGTCAGGATGAGCCTGCAGGAAGGGTACCACATGAGGGAGGAGGATGTCTTCCCTGTAACGCACAGCGATGAGGTTGCCTGCAATGACAATAAGCTCAGTCTGATGATGCTGTGACACACCGCCCCAAACCACGATGGACCCTCCACCTCCAAATCAATCCCGCTCCAGAGTTACAGGCCTCAGTGTAACGCTCATTCCTTTGACGATAAACCCAAATCTAACCATCACCCCTGGTGAGACAAAACCGTGACTCGTCAGCACTTTTTGCCAGTCCTGTCTGGTCCAGCGACGGTGGGTTTGTGCCCATAGGAGACGTTGTTGCCGGTGATGTCTGGTGAGGACCTGCTTTACAACAGGCCTACAAGCCCTCAGTCCAGCCTCTCTCAGCCTATTGCGGACAGTCTGAGCACTGATGGAGGGATTGTGCGTTCCTGGTGTAACTCGGGCAGTTGTTGTTGCCATCCTGTACTTGTCCCGCAGGTGTGACGTTCGGATGTACCGATCCTGTGCAGGTGTTGTTACACGTGGTCTGCCACTGCGAGGACGATCAGCTGTCCATCCTGTCTCCCTGTAGCGCTGTCTTAGGCGTCTCACAGTATGGACATGGCAATGTATTGCCCTGACCACATCTGCAGTCCTCATGCCTCCTTGCAGCATGCCTGTAGCACGTTCACGCAGATGAGCAGGGACCCTAGGCATCTTTCTTTTGGTGTTTTTCAGAGTCAGTAGAAAGGCCTCTTTAGTGTCCTACGTTTTCATAACTGTGACCTTAATTGCCTACCGTCTGTAAGCTGTTAGTGTCTTAACGACCGTTCCACAGGTGCATGTTCATTAATTATTTATGGTTCATTGAACAAGCATGGGAAACAGTGTTTAAACCCTTTACAATGAAGATCTGTGAAGTTATTTGGATTTTTATGAATTATCTTTGAAAGACAGGGTCCTGAAAAAGGGATGTTTCTATTTTTGCTGAGTTTATATAATACTACATTATACCTGTTATACTATATTCTAACATATTATAAGAAATAACAATGACGAACCCAAATGGAAGCATCTCACGTTGTTATATATGAACAGTAGTCTTCCTTAGTGTAAGATGCTAGAGAAATATAGTGGACATGATAGTAATGCATTTCTGTCCTCTCCTCACCCAGTGCAGGCAGACGAGGGTGGGCAGATGGAGATGGTTCTGAGGCTCCAACACAGCGACCTCTCGTGGTCCTGGATCTACACTAGAGCCGCTAAGCATTCTGGGAACCAGGAAGTGAGCTGCTGTAACTACATTATCAGGTACTAGATGCTCTGAATGCTTTCATGAATGCTTACAGTTTGATTATTGTTTTGTCTTGAAAAATGAAATAATAAAAAGAGATATGTAGTAATAATTGTAGCTGCCTGTATTGAGTAACTTTGCTCTTAGAGACTGGAGTAACTTGTATTCTTTCCTTCACAGTGAAACAGAAGCCATGTATCTGAGAAAAAAGATCAACAGCGATGCTTTCAGAGCCTCTCCTCTTCAGCCCTACTGCCCCTCTCCCACCCCCCAGCTGACCCAGAGCTATTGCCCCACCAGGGACCTAAAGAGACCCAGAGCGTTCAGTCAGTACAGTAGTATATCTGAGACTGAGAACAGGTCTAAGACCAGCAGGAGACAGACAGCAGAATCTAATACTATGTTCTACGTGACATCATGTAGCTCCTCCTCCCAGGCCTCACCTGTCGCCGCCTTCTCCACCCCTCCCTACAGCCCCACCTCCTCCCACTACAGCTCCTCCTCCAACTCCTCCCACTCTCCAACACAGCAGGACAACACCAGCTCTGACTCCCTGTTGGATGTGTATGGCAACACAGAGAACTTAACCTCCTACTACCATTGCCCTGAAGGAGGGACTGAGGTAGGGACTGGGCCTTCCTGCCTCCTCTCCCCCTCTAGGTCCTTCCAGCCCGGCTCGGAGCAGTCCTTCCACCAGGGTATCTTCAGCCAGACTGACGCATTCTCTCCTCAGTCCTGCCCTTCTTCTCCCCAGTATGATTGCTCAGCATGCCCTGCTGATGCCCGGCTGGTCCCTGACTGTCTATCTGTATCAGACCTGTTAGAGAGTTCAGCAGACTGCCCTATCACCATCCATACTGAAGACTACAGCCTCTCGGTTCAGCCACAAGGTGGTGCCACCAGTCCATACAGCCTCTCAGTTCAGCTTCTAGGTGGTGCTACCAGTCCATACCAGAGCCACCATATACCTCAGACTGTCTCTCCTCCTATTGGAGGCCTGCTGACCCCTAACCCCTCCCCGACCTCCGACCTCTCCTTCCTCTACAGTGACAGAGACAAGGTAGAGATCAGTATCCTAGCCCAGCAGATCTCCTCTCTGGCCTCCAGCTTCGACCTGTTCAACACCCTGAGCCCCATCCAGACCCCACCTCAGCCCAGCTCAGAACCCCTTCCCTGGGCACAGCTCCCAGGTCCCTCCCCTGTCCCCCTCCACATCAAGCCGGAGCTGGTCCTGGATGAGGGAGTGTTTGATCGTCTCCTGAAGGATCTGAGCATGGTTCAGGGACCTGGGAGTCTGTCTCACTGCTACCAACCTCAGGACCCTTCCACCCTGGCTCTGTCTTCTCTAGTGGACCCTCTACCCATGGAGCAGTCATCCCTCTCTCTCTCTCCCTCCCCCTGCCACACCCCTCATCCCTCTCTCTCTCCCTCCCCCTGGAACACTCCTCCTCCCTCGCTCTCTCCCTGGAACAGTCCTCATCCCTCTCTCTCTCCTTCCCCCTGGACCCATTCCACCCAGCTAACCTGGATCCCTTCTCTCTGAGGACAAGCTGTCATAATCAGACCTCTGAGTTGCATCAACTCAACCTGCCCCACAGTCTCCATCAAGGTGATTATAACACATTATACACAGCTCAACCTCCAGCAAGGTGATTATAACACATTATACACAGCTCAACCTCCTGCAAGGTGATTATAACACATTATACACAGCTCAACCTCCAGCAAGGTGATTATAACACATTATACACAGCTCAACCTCCTGCAAGGGGATTATAACACATTATACACAGCTCAACCTCCTGCAAGGGGATTATAACACATTATACACAGCTCAACCTCCTGCAAGGTGATTATAACACATTATACACAGCTCAACCTCCTGCAAGGGGATTATAACACATTATACACAGCTCAACCTCCTGCAAGGGGATTATAACACATTATACACAGCTCAGCCTCCTGCAAGGTGATTATAACACATTATACACAGCTCAACCTCCTGCAAGGGGATTATAACACATTATACACAGCTCAACCTCCTGCAAGGGGATTATAACACATTATACACAGCTCAACCTCCTGCAAGGGGATTATAACACATTATACACAGCTCAACCTCCTGCAAGGGGATTATAACACATTATACACAGCTTAGCCTCCTGCAAGGGGATTATAACACATTATACACAGCTCAACCTCCTGCAAGGGGATTATAACACATTATACACAGCTCAACCTCCTGCAAGGGGATTATAACACATTATACACAGCTCAACCTCCTGCAAGGGGATTATAACACATTATACACAGCTCAACCTCCTGCAAGGGGATTATAACACATTATACACAGCTCAACCTCCTGCAAGGGGATTATAACACATTATACACAGCTCAGCCTCCTGCAAGGTGATTATAACACATTATACACAGCTCAACCTCCTGCAAGGGGATTATAACACATTATACACAGCTCAACCTCCTGCAAGGTGATTATAACACATTATACACAGCTCAACCTCCTGCAAGGGGATTATAACACATTATACACAGCTCAACCTCCTGCAAGGGGATTATAACACATTATACACAGCTTAGCCTCCTGCAAGGTGATTATAACACATTATACACAGCTCAACCTCCTGCAAGGTGATTATAACACATTATACACAGCTCAACCTCCTGCAAGGGGATTATAACACATTATACACAGCTCAACCTCCTGCAAGGGAATTATAACACATTATACACAGCTCAACCTCCTGCAAGGGGATTATAACACATTATACACAGCTCAACCTCCTGCAAGGGGATTATAACACATTATACACAGCTCAACCTCCTGCAAGGGGATTATAACACATTATACACAGCTTAGCCTCCTGCAAGGGGATTATAACACATTATACACAGCTCAACCTCCTGCAAGGGGATTATAACACATTATACACAGCTCAACCTCCTGCAAGGGGATTATAACACATTATACACAGCTCAACCTCCTGCAAGGGGATTATAACACATTATACACAGCTCAACCTCCTGCAAGGGGATTATAACACATTATACACAGCTCAACCTCCTGCAAGGGGATTATAACACATTATACACAGCTCAGCCTCCTGCAAGGGGATTATAACACATTATACACAGCTCAACCTCCTGCAAGGGGATTATAACACATTATACACAGCTCAACCTCCTGCAAGGTGATTATAACACATTATACACAGCTCAACCTCCTGCAAGGGGATTATAACACATTATACACAGCTCAACCTCCTGCAAGGGGATTATAACACATTATACACAGCTCAACCTCCTGCAAGGTGATTATAACACATTATACACAGCTCAACCTCCTGCAAGGTGATTATAACACATTATACACAGCTCAACCTCCTGCAAGGGGATTATAACACATTATACACAGCTCAACCTCCTGCAAGGGAATTATAACACATTATACACAGCTCAACCTCCTGCAAGGGGATTATAACACATTATACACAGCTCAACCTCCTGCAAGGGAATTATAACACATTATACACAGCTCAACCTCCTGCAAGGGGATTATAACACATTATACACAGCTCAACCTCCTGCAAGGGGATTATAACACATTATACACAGCTCAACCTCCTGCAAGGTGATTATAACACATTATACACAGCTCAACCTCCTGCAAGGGGATTATAACACATTATACACAGCTCAACCTCCAGCAAGGGGATTATAACACATTATACACAGCTCAACCTCCTGCAAGGTGATTATAACACATTATACACAGCTCAACCTCCTGCAAGGGGATTATAACACATTATACACAGCTCAACCTCCTGCAAGGGAATTATAACACATTATACACAGCTCAACCTCCTGCAAGGGGATTATAACACATTATACACAGCTCAACCTCCTGCAAGGGGATTATAACACATTATACACAGCTCAACCTCCTGCAAGGTGATTATAACACATTATACACAGCTCAACCTCCTGCAAGGGGATTATAACACATTATACACAGCTCAACCTCCAGCAAGGGGATTATAACACATTATACACAGCTCAACCTCCTGCAAGGTGATTATAACACATTATACACAGCTCAACCTCCTGCAAGGTGATTATAACACATTATACACAGCTCAACCTCCTGCAAGGTGATTATAACACATTATACACAGCTCAACCTCCTGCAAGGTGATTATAACACATTATACACAGCTCAACCTCCTGCAAGGTGATTATAACACATTATACACAGCTCAACCTCCAGCAAGGTGATTATAACACATTATACACAGCTCAACCTCCTGCAAGGTGATTATAACACATTATACACAGCTCAACCTCCTGCAAGGTGATTATAACACATTATACACAGCTCAACCTCCTGCAAGGTGATTATAACACATTATACACAGCTCAACCTCCTGCAAGGTGATTATAACACATTATACACAGCTCAACCTCCTGCAAGGTGATTATAACACATTATACACAGCTCAACCTCCTGCAAGGTGATTATAACACATTATACACAGCTCAACCTCCTGCAAGGGGATTATAACACATTATACACAGCTCAACCTCCTGCAAGGGGATTATAACACATTATACACAGCTCAACCTCCTGCAAGGTGATTATAACACATTATACACAGCTCAACCTCCTGCAAGGGGATTATAACACATTATACACAGCTCAACCTCCTGCAAGGGGATTATAACACATTATACACATATATAATAACATACATTTATTAATACCAATAATGACAGGAATGATTTTAACATGGTAGTTGTGGTAGGGGGGGATGGGTCATTCCAGTGTGTTGTCTGACTGACTCTTATTTGAGTAAATCCTTGAAATGATTGTTGAAATGACACTAAAACGACTTTACCATTCTATTTCAGATGGGCTTGTTGAAGAATCCATGTACTGATACGAGTCTAAATAGACTTACAGTACTAACCCTCGTATGGCATATTGTCATGACAACCAACCTTCCAGCCAGAGTCCAAAATGAAGACTTTTTTAAAGAATACATACTTTTTAAAGACTTCTACAATATTTAGTAGTTGGTACTTTTCAAGGGAACATGTTTCCCGAATATCTCTTATTTTTGTAAATGAAATTGTGATGAGGAAGTGAACCTTGTGGACCAAACTGCTGAGGAGATTGTTACTATTTTGTGGTTGTGTTAACTACATTGATACCTGTTGACTGCTGTAATTCACCATGTGTTGGTGATGATTCTGGTAGCATGGTACTGTACTCTTTACATCTAGAAAACTGATGATCACATATGTAGAATTGATGTTTATGTGAATGTTGAGGGACCATGATGATTTACTACTGAGCACTTTCTGGATGTGTTTGAGCTGTTTTGAGTTAATGTCACACACAGGGACGTGATCCTCCAGAGGAGGTTGAAGCAGACCCAAGTCACACACTGTTCCCTGTGTAGTGCACTACTTGCCCAGAGCTCTATGGGGATATAGGGTGCCATTTAAGAAACATCCATAGGTGCTAAAAAGATAATGAAGTAACTACCTCAATAATGCCACTACATTCATTCCCAGCCTGAAACTACTGTTTAGTAAGTGCGTGTATTTATTGGTAGAGATGACTGTTTTACGTATTGTTTCATTCCCGTGTTTGTCTACTAGCTGTGCTACTGAAAACTCTTTGTAACCATTGGTAACCATTATTCAGCACATTTGTCTTGAATACATATGTTGTGTTGATTAAATGCTGCTTGGTTGGATGTAATTGTACAAAAGCAAAGTATTTTTGCAATTGGTTTTCTAATTTTGCAATGCAAGTTATTAAAACTCATAAAATATGATTGTGATGTGATATCTTAGTTATGAGAAAATAAAAAAGCTACAAGACAAGATATGATCACAATAACTAGCTGTATCTCATGAATGAGAAGAACAGGCAGAGATGTGTTTTAAAGCTGATCTTGTCCTGACAAAGCCCTATGAATGTGCTTGCCTGGGCCTATCAGGAGGCAGGTTTCCATTGGCCCATCAGGAGGCAGGTTTCCATTGGCCCAGGTTTATTCCACAAAATCAGTGTCGCAAAAAAAAACACATTGAGACATATGTAATGGAAACGGCAGAGGAGACGTAATGGAAACGGCAGATAGAGGAGACATATGTAATGGAAACGCCAGATAGAGGAGACATATGTAATGGAAACGGCAGATAGAGAAGACATGTAATGGAAACGGCAGATAGAGGAGACATATGTAATGGAAACGGCAGATAGAGGAGACATATGTAATGGAAACGGCAGATAGAGAAGACATGTAATGGAAACGGCAGATAGAGGAGACATATGTAATGGAAACGGTAGATAGAGGAGACATGTGTAATGGAAACGGCAGATAGAGAAGACATATGTAATGGAAACGCCAGATAGAGGAGACATATGTAATGGAAACAGCAGATAGAGAAGACATGTAATGGAAACGGCAGATAGAGGAGACATGTAATGGAAACGGCAGATAGAGGAGACATATGTAATGGAAACGGCAGATAGAGGAGTCATATGTAATGGAAACGGCAGATAGAGAAGACATGTAATGGAAACGGCAGATAGAGGAGACATATGTCATGAAACGGCAGATAGAGGAGACATATCTCATGAAACGGCAGATAGAGGAGAAGTATGTAATGGAAACGGCAGATAGAGGAGACATATGTAATGGAAACGGTAGATAGAGGAGACATGTGTAATGGAAACGGCAGATAGAGAAGACATATGTAATGGAAACGCCAGATAGAGGAGACATATGTAATGGAAACGGTAGATAGAGGAGACGTGTAATGGAAACGCCAGATAGAGGAGACATATGTAATGGAAACGCCAGATAGAGGAGACATATGTAATGGAAACGGCATATAGAGGAGACGTATGTAATGGAAACGCCAGATAGAGGAGACATATGTAATGGAAACGGCAGATAGAGGAGACATAATGGAAACGCCAGATAGAGGAGTCATATGTAATGGAAACGGCAGATAGAGGAGTCATATGTAATGGAAGCGGCAGATAGAGGAGTCATATGTAATGGAAACGGCAGATAGAGGAGACATGTAATGGAAACGGCAGATAGAGGAGACATATGTAATGGAAACGGCAGATAGAGAAGACATGTAATGGAACCGGCAGATAGAGAAGCCATGTAATGGAAACGGCAGATAGGGCAACGCCAGATAGAGGAGGACATGTAAGGACGCAGATGAGGAGACATATGTAATGGAAACGGCAGATAGAGAGAGACATATGTCATGAAACGGCAGATAGAGGAGACATATTTAATGGAAACGCAGATAGAGGAGACATATGTAATGGAAACGGCAGATAGAGGAGACATATGTCATGAAACGGCAGATAGAGGAGACATATGTAATGGAAACGGCAGATAGAGAAGACATATGTAATGGAAACGGCAGATAGAGGAGACATATCTCATGAAACGGCAGATAGAGGAGACGTATGTAATGGAAACGGCAGATAGAGGAACATGTAATGGAAACGGCAGATAGAGGAGCCATATGTAATGTCAACGGTAGATAGAGGAGACATGTAATGGAAACGGCAGATAGAGGAGACATGTAATGGAAACGGCAGATAGAGGAACATGTATGAAACGGCAGATAGAGGAGACATGTAATGGAAACGGCAGATAGAGGAAACATGTAATTGAAACGGCAGATAGAGGAGACATATGTAATGGAAACGCCAGATAGAGAAGACATGTAATGGAAACGGCAGAGAGAGAGACATATGTCATGAAATGGCAGATAGAGGAGTCTATGTAATGGAAACGGCAGATAGAGGCGACATATGTATGGAAACGGCAGATAGAGGAGACGTATGTAATGAAACGCCAGATAGGAGAACGTATGTAATGGAAACGGCAGATAGAGGAGACATAATGGAAACGCCAGATAGAGGAGTCATATGTAATGGAAACGGCAGATAGAGGAGTCATATGTAATGGAAGCGGCAGATAGAGGAGTCATATGTAATGGAAACGGCAGATAGAGGAGACATGTAATGGAAACGGCAGATAGAGGAGTCATAGGTAATGGAAACGGCAGATAAGAAGACATGTAATGGAAACGGCAGATAGAGAAGCCATGTAATGGAAACGGCAGATAGAGGAGACATATGTCATGAAACGCAGATAGAGAGTCATATGTAATGGAAACGGCAGATAGAGGAGACTATGTAATGGAAACAATAGATAGAGGAGACATGTAATGGAAACGCCAGATAGAGGAGACATATGTGAAACGGCAGATAAAAGACATGTATGGAAACGCCAGATAGAGAGACATATGTAATGAAACGGTAGATAGAGGAGACATGTAATGGAAACGGCAGATAGAGGGACATATGTAATGGAAACGCCAGATAAGGAGACATATGTCATGGAAACGGCAGATAGAGAAGACATGTAATGGAAACGGCAGATAGAGGAGACATGTAATGGAACGGCAGATAGAGGAGTCATATGTCATGGAACGGCAGATAGAGAAGACATGTAATGAACGGCAGATAGAGGAGACATATGTCATGAAACGGCATATAGGAGTCATATGTAATGGAAACGGCAGATAGAGAAGACATATGTAATGGAAACGGCAGATAGAGGAGACATATCTCATGAAACGGCAGATGAGAGACATATGTAATGGAAACGGCAGATAGAGGAGTCATATGTAATGGAAACGGCAGATAGAGGAGACATATGTAATGAAAACGGTAGATAGAGGAGACATGTAATGGAAACGGCAGATAGAGAGACATGTAATGGAAACGGCAGATAGAGGAGACGTATGTAATGGAAACGGCAGATAGAGGAGTCATATTATGGAACGGCAGATAGAGGATCATATGTAATGGAAACGGCAGATAGAGGAGACATGTAATGGAAACGGCAGATAGAGGAGACATATGTATGGAAACGGCAGATAGAGAAGACATGAATGGAAACGGCAGATAGAGGAGACATGTCATGAAACGGCAGATAGAGGAGTCAATGTATGGAAACGGCGATAGAGGAGTCATATGTAATGGAAACGGCAGATAGAGGAGTCATATGTATGGAAACGCAGATAGAGGAGACATATGTAATGGAACCGGCAGATAGAGAAGACATATGTAATGGAAACGCAGATAGAGGAGTCTATATGTAATGGAAACGCCAGATAGAGGAGACATGTAATGGAAACGCAGATAAGGAGACATATGAAATGGAAGCGCAGATAGAGGAGACATATGTCATGAAACGGCAGATAGAGGAGTCATATGTAATGGAACGCAATAGAGGAGACATATGTAATGGAAACGCCAGATAGAGGAGACATGTAATGGAAACGGTAGATAGAGAACCATGATGGAAACGGCAGATAGAGGAGACATATGTAATGGAAACGGTAGATAGAGGAGTCATATGTAATGGAAACGGCAGATAGAGAGACATATGTAATGGAAACGGCAGATAGAGAGAACTATGTAATGGAAACGCCAGATAGAGGAGACATATCTCATGAAAACGGCAGATAGAGGAGACATATGTCATGGAAACGGCAGATAGAGGAGACATGTAATGGAAACGCAGATAGAGGAGACATGTAATGAAACGGCAGATAGAGAGACATGTAATGGAAACGGCAGATAGAAGAGACATGTAATGGAAACGGCAGATAGAGGAGACATATGTATGGAACGGCAGATAGAGAAGACATGTAATGGAAACGGCAGATAAGGAGACATATGTCATGAAATGGCAGATAGAGGAGATCTATGTAATGGAAACGGCAGATAGAAGACATATGTAATGAAACGCGATAGAGGAGACATATTCATGAAACGCCAGATAGAGGAGACATATGTAATGGGAACGGCAGATAGAGGAGACGTGTAATGGAAACGCCAGATAGAGGAGACATATGTAATGGAAACGCCAGATAGAGGAGTCATATGTAATGGAAACGCCAGATAGAGGAGACATATGTAATGGAAACGCCAGATAGAGGAGACATATGTATGGAAACGCAGATAAGGGACATGTAATGGAAACACCAGATAGAGGGACATATGAAATGGAAGCGCCAGATAGAGGACAGATCATGTATGGAAACGCAGATAGAGGAGAGATATGTAATGGAAACGGCAGATAGAGGAGACGTATGTAATGGAACAGCCAGATAGAGGAGAGATATGTAATGGAAACGGCAGATAGAGAGACATATGTCATGAAACGCAGATAGAGGAGTGATATGTAATGGAAACGCAGATAGAGGAGTCATATGTAATGGAAACGCAGATAGAGGAGCATATTAAGGGAAAGGCGATAGAGGAGTCATATGTAATGGAAACGGCGAGTAGAGAGTCATATGTAATGGAAACGGCAGATAGAGGAGTCATATGTAATGAAACGGCAGATGAGAAGAATGTAATAAAGGCAGATAGAGGAGTCATATGTAATGGAAACGGCAGATAGAGAGACATATGTAATGGAAACGAATAGAGGAGTCATATGTATGGAAACGCCAGATAGAGGAGACATATGTAATTGACAGATAGAGGAGACATATCTCATGGAAACGGCAGATAGAGGAGACATATGTCATGGAAACGGCAGATGAGGAGACATGTAATGGAAAACGGCAGATAGAGGAGGCATATGTAATGGAAACGGCAGATAGAGAAGACATGTAATGGAAACGGCAGATAGAGGAGACATATGTCATGAAATGGCAGATAGAGGAGTCATATGTAATGGAAACGGCAGATAGAGAAGACATATGTAATGGAAACGGCAGATAGAGGAGACATATCTCATGGAACGGCAGATAGAGGAGACGTATGTAATGGAAACGGCAGATAGAGAAGACATATGTAATGGAAACGCCAGATAGAGGAGACATATGTAATGGAAACAGCAGATAGAGAAGACATGTAATGGAAACGGCAGATAGAGGAGACATTTAATGGAAACGGCAGATAGAGGAGACATATGTAATGGAAACGGCAGATAGAGGAGACATATGTAATGGAAACGGCAGATAGAGAAGACATGTAATGGAAACGGCAGATAGAGGAGACATATGTAATGGAAACGGTAGATAGAGGAGACGTGTAATGGAAACGCCAGATAGAGGAGACATATGTAATGGGAACGGCAGATAGAGGAGACATATGTAATGGAAACGCCAGATAGAGGAGACATATGTAATGGAAACGCCAGATAGAGGAGACATATGTAATGGAAACGCCAGATAGAGGAGACATATGTAATGGAAACGCCAGATAGAGGAGACATATGTAATGGAAACGCCAGATAGAGGAGACATGTAATGGAAACACCAGATAGAGGAGACATATGTAATGGAAACGCCAGATAGAGGAGACATATGTAATGGAAACGCCAGATAGAGTCATATGTAATGGAAACGGTAGATAGAGGAGACATATGTAATGGAAACGGCAGATAGAGGAGACATATGTAATGGAAACGGTAGATAGAGGAGACATGTAATGGAAACGCCAGATAGAGGAGACATATGTAATGGAAACGCCAGATAGAGGAGACATATGTAATGGAAACGCCAGATAGAGGAGTCATATGTAATGGAAACGCCAGATAGAGGAGACATATGTAATGGAAACGCCAGATAGAGGAGACATGTAATGGAAACGGCAGATAGAGGAGACATGTAATGGAAACACCAGATAGAGGAGACATATGTAATGGAAACGCCAGATAGAGGAGACATATGTAATGGAAACGCCAGATAGAGGAGACATATGTAATGGAAACGGCAGATAGAGGAGACGTATGTAATGGAAACGCCAGATAGAGGAGAGATATGTAATGGAAACGGCAGATAGAGGAGACATAATGGAAACGCCAGATAGAGGAGTCATATGTAATGGAAACGGCAGATAGAGGAGTCATATGTAATGGAAACGGCAGATAGAGGAGTCATATGTAATGGAAACGGCAGATAGAGGAGTCATATGTAATGGAAACGGCAGATAGAGGAGACATATGTAATGGAAACGGCAGATAGAGAAGACATGTAATGGAAACGGCAGATAGAGAAGCCATGTAATGGAAACGGCAGATAGAGGAGACATATGTAATGGAAACGGTAGATAGAGGAGACATGTAATGGAAACGCCAGATAGAGGAGACATATGTAATGGAAACGGCAGATAGAGGAGACATATGTAATGGAAACGCCAGATAGAGGAGACATATGTAATGGAAACGGTAGATAGAGGAGACATATGTAATGGAAACGGCAGATAGAGGAGACATATGTAATGGAAACGCCAGATAGAGGAGACATATGTCATGGAAACGGCAGATAGAGAGGACATGTAATGGAAACGGCAGATAGAGGAGACATGTAATGGAAACGGCAGATAGAGGAGTCATATGTCATGGAAACGGCAGATAGAGGAGACATATGTAATGGAAACGGCAGATAGAGGAGACATATGTAATGGAAACGGCAGATAGAGGAGACATATGTAATGGAAACGGCAGATAGAGGAGACATATGTAATGGAAACGGCAGATAGAGGAGACATGTAATGGAAACGGCAGATAGAGGAGACATAGGTAATGGAAACGGCAGATAGAGGAGACATATGTAATGGAAACGGCAGATAGAGGAGTCATATGTAATGGAAACGGCAGATAGAGGAGACATATGTAATGGAAACGGCAGATAGAGGAGACATATGTCATGAAACGGCAGATAGAGGAGTCATATGTAATGGAAACAGCAGATAGAGGAGTCATATGTAATGTAAACGGCAGATAGAGGAGACATATGTAATGGAAACAGCAGATAGAGGAGTCATATGTAATGGAAACGGCAGATAGAGGAGACATGTAATGGAAACGGCAGATAGAGGAGACATATGTAATGGAAACGCCAGATAGAGGAGACATGTAATGGAAACGGCAGATAGAGGAGACATATGTAATGGAAACGGCAGATAGAGGAGACATATGTCATGAAACGGCAGATAGAGGAGACATATTTAATGGAAACGCCAGATAGAGGAGACATATGTAATGGAAACGGCAGATAGAGGAGACATATGTCATGAAACGGCAGATAGAGGAGCCATATGTAATGGAAACGGCAGATAGAGAAGTCATATGTAATGGAAACGGCAGATAGAGGAGACATATCTCATGAAACGGCAGATAGAGGAGACATATGTAATGGAAACGGCAGATAGAGGAGACATATGTAATGGAAACGGCAGATAGAGGAGACATATGTAATGTAAACGGTAGATAGAGGAGACATGTAATGGAAACGGCAGATAGAGGAGACATGTAATGGAAACGGCAGATAGAGGAGACATGTAATGGAAACGGCAGATAGAGGAGACATGTAATGGAAACGGCAGATAGAGGAGACATGTAATGGAAACGGCAGATAGAGAAGACATATGTAATGGAAACGGCAGATAGAGGAGACATGTAATGGAAACGGCAGATAGAGGAGACATATGTCATGAAATGGCAGATAGAGGAGTCATATGTAATGGAAACGGCAGATAGAGGCGACATATGTAATGGAAACGGCAGATAGAGGAGACATATGTAATGGAAACGCCAGATAGAGGAGACGTATGTAATGGAAACGGCAGATAGAGGAGACATAATGGAAACGCCAGATAGAGGAGTCATATGTAATGGAAACGGCAGATAGAGGAGTCATATGTAATGGAAGCGGCAGATAGAGGAGTCATATGTAATGGAAACGGCAGATAGAGGAGACATGTAATGGAAACGGCAGATAGAGGAGACATATGTAATGGAAACGGCAGATAGAGAAGACATGTAATGGAAACGGCAGATAGAGAAGCCATGTAATGGAAACGGCAGATAGAGGAGACATATGTCATGAAACGGCAGATAGAGGAGTCATATGTAATGGAAACGGCAGATAGAGGAGACATATGTAATGGAAACAATAGATAGAGGAGACATGTAATGGAAACGCCAGATAGAGGAGACATATGTAATGGAAACGGCAGATAGAGAAGACATGTTATGGAAACGCCAGATAGAGGAGACATATGTAATGGAAACGGTAGATAGAGGAGACATGTAATGGAAACGGCAGATAGAGGAGACATATGTAATGGAAACGCCAGATAGAGAAGACATATGTCATGGAAACGGCAGATAGAGAGGACATGTAATGGAAACGGCAGATAGAGGAGACATGTAATGGAAACGGCAGATAGAGGAGTCATATGTCATGGAAACGGCAGATAGAGAAGACATGTAATGGAAACGGCAGATAGAGGAGACATATGTCATGAAACGGCAGATAGAGGAGTCATATGTAATGGAAACGGCAGATAGAGAAGACATATGTAATGGAAACGGCAGATAGAGGAGACATATCTCATGAAACGGCAGATAGAGGAGACATATGTAATGGAAACGGCAGATAGAGGAGTCATATGTAATGGAAACGGCAGATAGAGGAGACATATGTAATGGAAACGGTAGATAGAGGAGACATGTAATGGAAACGGCAGATAGAGAAGACATGTAATGGAAACGGCAGATAGAGGAGACGTATGTAATGGAAACGGCAGATAGAGGAGACATATGTAATGGAAACGGCAGATAGAGGAGTCATATGTAATGGAAACGGCAGATAGAGGAGACATGTAATGGAAACGGCAGATAGAGGAGACATATGTAATGGAAACGGCAGATAGAGAAGACATGTAATGGAAACGGCAGATAGAGGAGACATATGTCATGAAACGGCAGATAGAGGAGTCATATGTAATGGAAACGGCAGATAGAGGAGTCATATGTAATGGAAACGGCAGATAGAGGAGTCATATGTAATGGAAACGGCAGATAGAGGAGACATATGTCATGGAACCGGCAGATAGAGAAGACATATGTAATGGAAACGGCAGATAGAGGAGGCATATGTAATGGAAACGCCAGATAGAGGAGACATGTAATGGAAACGGCAGATAGAGGAGACATATGTAATGGAAACGGCAGATAGAGGAGACATATGTCATGAAACGGCAGATAGAGGAGTCATATGTAATGGAAACGCCAGATAGAGGAGACATATGTAATGGAAACGCCAGATAGAGGAGACATATGTAATGGAAACGGTAGATAGAGAAGACATGTAATGGAAACGGCAGATAGAGGAGACATATGTAATGGAAACGGTAGATAGAGGAGACATATGTAATGGAAACGGCAGATAGAGAAGACATATGTAATGGAAACGGCAGATAGAGAAGACATATGTAATGGAAACGCCAGATAGAGGAGACATATCTCATGAAACGGCAGATAGAGGAGACATATGTCATGGAAACGGCAGATAGAGGAGACATGTAATGGAAACGGCAGATAGAGGAGACATGTAATGGAAACGGCAGATAGAGGAGACATGTAATGGAAACGGCAGATAGAGTAGACATGTAATGGAAACGGCAGATAGAGGAGACATGTAATGGAAACGGCAGATAGAGGAGACATATGTAATGGAAACGGCAGATAGAGACATATGTCATGAAATGGCAGATAGAGGAGTCATATGTAATGGAAACGGCAGATAGAGAAGACATATGTAATGGAAACGGCAGATAGAGGAGACATATCTCATGAAACGGCAGATAGAGGAGACATATGTAATGGAAACGGCAGATAGAGGAGACATATGTAATGGAAACGCCAGATAGAGGAGACATATGTAATGGAAACGCCAGATAGAGGAGTCATATGTAATGGAAACGCCAGATAGAGGAGACATATGTAATGGAAACGCCAGATAGAGGAGACATATGTAATGGAAACGGCAGATAGAGGAGACATGTAATGGAAACACCAGATAGAGGAGACATATGAAATGGAAGCGCCAGATAGAGGACAGATATGTAATGGAAACGCCAGATAGAGGAGAGATATGTAATGGAAACGGCAGATAGAGGAGACGTATGTAATGGAAACGCCAGATAGAGGAGAGATATGTAATGGAAACGGCAGATAGAGGAGACATATGTCATGAAACGGCAGATAGAGGAGTGATATGTAATGGAAACGGCAGATAGAGGAGTCATATGTAATGGAAACGGCAGATAGAGGAGTCATATGTAATGGAAATGGCAGATAGAGGAGTCATATGTAATGGAAACGGCAGATAGAGGAGTCATATGTAATGGAAACGGCAGATAGAGGAGTCATATGTAATGGAAACGGCAGATAGAGAAGACATGTAATGGAAACGGCAGATAGAGGAGTCATATGTAATGGAAACGGCAGATAGAGGAGACATATGTAATGGAAACGGTAGATAGAGGAGACATGTAATGGAAACGCCAGATAGAGGAGACATATGTAATGGAAACGGCAGATAGAGAAGACATATGTAATGGAAACGCCAGATAGAGGAGTCATATGTAATGGAAACGGTAGATAGAGGAGACATGTAATGGAAACGGCAGATAGAGGAGACATATGTAATGGAAACGCCAGATAGAGGAGACATATGTCATGGAAACGGCAGATAGAGAAGACATGTAATGGAAACGGCAGATAGAGGAGACATGTAATGGAAACGGCAGATAGAGGAGGCATATGTCATGGAAACGGCAGATAGAGGAGACATATGTAATGGAAACGGCAGATAGAGGAGACATATGTCATGGAAACGGCAGATAGAGGAGTCATATGTAATGGAAACGGCAGATAGAGAAGACATATGTAATGGAAACGCCAGATAGAGGAGACATATGTAATGGAAACAGCAGATAGAGAAGACATGTAATGGAAACGGCAGATAGAGGAGACATGTAATGGAAACGGCAGATAGAGGAGACATATGTAATGGAAACGGCAGATAGAGGAGACATATGTAATGGAAACGGCAGATAGAGAAGACATGTAATGGAAACGGCAGATAGAGGAGACATATGTCATGAAACGGCAGATAGAGGAGACATATGTAATGGAAACGGCAGATAGAGGAGACATATGTAATGGAAACGGCAGATAGAGGAGACATATGTCATGAAACGGCAGATAGAGGAGACATATGTAATGGAAACGCCAGATAGAGGAGACATATGTAATGGAAACGCCAGATAGAGGAGACATATGTAATGGAAACGGTAGATAGAGAAGACATGTAATGGAAACGGCAGATAGAGGAGACATATGTAATGGAAACGGTAGATAGAGGAGACATATGTAATGGAAACGGCAGATAGAGAAGACATATGTAATGGAAACGGCAGATAGAGAAGACATATGTAATGGAATCGCCAGATAGAGGAGACATATCTCATGAAACGGCAGATAGAGGAGACATATGTAATGGAAACGGCAGATAGAGGAGACATGTAATGGAAACGGCAGATAGAGGAGACGTATGTAATGGAAACGGCAGATAGAGGAGACATGTAATGGAAACGGCAGATAGAGGAGACATGTAATGGAAACGGCAGATAGAGGAGACATGTAATGGAAACGGCAGATAGAGGAGACATGTAATGGAAACGGCAGATAGAGGAGACATATGTCATGAAATGGCAGATAGAGGAGTCATATGTAATGGAAACGGCAGATAGAGGAGACATATGTAATGGAAACGGCAGATAGAGGAGACGTATGTAATGGAAACGCCAGATAGAGGAGTCATATGTAATGGAAACGGCAGATAGAAGAGACATAATGGAAACGCCAGATAGAGGAGTCATATGTAATGGAAACGGCAGATAGAGGAGTCATATGTAATGGAAACGGCAGATAGAGGAGTCATATGTAATGGAAACGGCAGATAGAGGAGACATATGTAATGGAAACGGCAGATAGAGGAGACATATGTAATGGAAACGGCAGATAGAGAAGACATGTAATGGAAACGGCAGATAGAGAAGCCATGTAATGGAAACGGCAGATAGAGGAGACATATGTCATGAAACGGCAGATAGAGGAGTCATATGTAATGGAAACGGCAGATAGAGGAGACATATGTAATGGAAACGGTAGATAGAGGAGACATGTAATGGAAACGCCAGATAGAGGAGACATATGTAATGGAAACGGCAGATAGAGAAGTCATATGTAATGGAAACGCCAGATAGAGGAGACATATGTAATGGAAACGGTAGATAGAGGAGACATGTAATGGAAACGGCAGATAGAGGAGACATATGTAATGGAAACGCCAGATAGAGGAGACATATGTCATGGAAACGGCAGATAGAGAAGGCATATGTAATGGAAACGGTAGATAGAGGAGACATATGTAATGGAAACGGCAGATAGAGAAGACATATGTAATGGAAACGGCAGATAGAGAAGACATATGTAATGGAAACGGCAGATAGAGGAGACATATGTCATGAAACGGCAGATAGAGGAGACATATGTAATGGAAACGGCAGATAGAGAAGACATATGTAATGGAAACGGCAGATAGAGGAGACATATCTCATGAAACGGCAGATAGAGGAGACGTATGTAATGGAAACGGCAGATAGAGGAGACATATGTAATGGAAACGGCAGATAGAGGAGACATATGTAATGGAAACGGTAGATAGAGGAGACATGTAATGGAAACGGCAGATAGAGAAGACATGTAATGGAAACGGCAGATAGAGGAGACGTATGTAATGGAAACGGCAGATAGAGGAGACATATGTAATGGAAACGGCAGATAGAGGAGACATATGTAATGGAAACGGCAGATAGAGGAGACATATGTAATGGAAACGGCAGATAGAGAAGACATGTAATGGAAACAGCAGATAGAGGAGACATATGTCATGAAACGGCAGATAGAGGAGTCATATGTAATGGAAACGGCAGATAGAGGAGTCATATGTAATGGAAACGGCAGATAGAGGAGACATATGTAATGGAAACGGCAGATAGAGGAGACATATGTAATGGAAACGCCAGATAGAGGAGACATATGTAATGGAAACGGCAGATAGAGGAGACATGTAATGGAAACGCCAGATAGAGGAGACATGTAATGGAAACGGCAGATAGAGGAGACATATGTAATGGAAACGGCAGATAGAGGAGACATATGTCATGAAACGGCAGATAGAGGAGACATGTAATGGAAACGCCAGATAGAGGAGACATATGTAATGGAAACGCCAGATAGAGGAGACATATGTAATGGAAACGGTAGATAGAGAAGACATGTAATGGAAACGGCAGATAGAGGAGACATATGTAATGGAAACGGTAGATAGAGGAGACATATGTAATGGAAACGGCAGATAGAGAAGACATATGTAATGGAAACGGCAGATAGAGAAGACATATGTAATGGAAACGCCAGATAGAGGAGACATATCTCATGAAACGGCAGATAGAGGAGACATATGTAATGGAAACGGCAGATAGAGGAGACATGTAATGGAAACGGCAGATAGAGGAGACATGTAATGGAAACGGCAGATAGAGGAGACATGTAATGGAAACGGCAGATAGAAGAGACATGTAATGGAAACGGCAGATAGAGGAGACATATGTAATGGAAACGGCAGATAGAGAAGACATGTAATGGAAACGGCAGATAGAGGAGACATATGTCATGAAACGGCAGATAGAGGAGTCATATGTAATGGAAACGGCAGATAGAGAAGACATATGTAATGGAAACGGCAGATAGAGGAGACATATGTAATGGAAACGGCAGATAGAGGAGACATATGTAATGGAAACGGTAGATAGAGAAGACATGTTATGGAAACGCCAGATAGAGGAGACATATGTAATGGAAACGGCAGATAGAGGAGACATATGTAATGGAAACGGCAGATAGAGGAGACGTATGTAATGGAAACGCCAGATAGAGGAGAGATATGTAATGGAAACGCCAGATAGAGGAGACATCATGGAAACGCCAGATAGAGGAGTCATATGTAAGGGAACTCCCCCCTCAATTGTACAAAATAACATGGCAACTTATTGGCACCGAGCGGACCATATACACAATGGGATTGTGTGGGATTTCACATTACATCCGGCGCTGTTTCGTCCAAAGTTGATGGCAAATGCCATATTGTAAATGAGCTGTGTAACACTCCAAAAATCCTATAGTGGGCGAGTGAGTTCCATCTTAATTTTTCATAGGCTTACTGTAACGCAAGTCAAGACCCCAGAGCCAAATTTTGAAATTTTGAAAGTTTTGGCAAAAACTTATCACCCCCTTAAAAAAGTGCTTTCTGGACCGTTTTTCGAAATATTTTCGATTTTTATGTCAATTACACATGTGTAAGAACTGTATGAAAATACTTTTGTCAAATTTTATTAACATAATTTTTTGGACATTTTTATTTGGACTTAAGGAATTTGTTTTGTGCATTTGGAATGTGATTTCATAGGAAGTCAAAAGTCAAAAGTCAAAAATGTCAAAAATTTGGAAAAAACGTATCACCCCCTTTAAAAAAGTGCTTTCTGGACCGTTTTTCGAAATTCTTTCAATTTTTATGTCAATTACACATGTGTAAGAACTGTATGAAAATACTTTTGTCAAATTTTATTAACATAATTTTTAGGACATTTTTATTTGGACTTAAGGAATTTGTTTTGTGCATTTGGAATGTGATTTCATAGGAAGTCAAAAGTCAAAAGTCAAAAATGTCAAAAATTTGGAAAAAACGTATAACCTCCTTTAAAAAAGTGCTTTCTGGACCGTTTTTTGAAATTCTTTCGATTTTTAGGTCAATTACACATGTATAAGAACTGTATGAAGATACTTTAGTCACATTTTATTATCATAATTTTTTTGAAATGTTTACTTGTACTTAAGGAATATGTTTTGTGCATTTGCAATCTGATTTAATATGAAGTCAAAAATGTGAATAAATTAGAAAAAACTTATCAACCCCTTTAAAAAAGTGCTTTTTGGATTTCATAGTCGAAAATAACATTTTGTTTTTAAAAGGCCAAAATGAAGCATTTAAAACCGTTTTGAAAAATGACGCCTGGTAACCCAAAACATGAAACATAGAATATTTTTTGACTTTTTTTGGAAACCTCCTTAAATCACTCAGGCCGGACCCCCAGTGACTCGAGAAGAAAAAACAAAACAAAAATTCCAGAAGAAAAAACATAGAATATTTTCTGACTTTTTTTGAAAACCTCCATAAATCACTCAGGCCAGCATACATTGATTTTTGGCCGAAGAATAGTGCTCCCAGAGCGGGTATGGAAGTCTGGATGCCCCCTAAAAGCAATTTCAACCATGGCACCTGGTAACCCCCCAAAAATACCAGGTGCACGAAAAGTTTGGACTTTTTGAGTTTTTTGGAAAAACTCCATAAATACTCAGGCCATTGACTCGAGAAGATAAAACATAAAATATTTTCCAGGAAAAAAAACAGAATATTTTCTGACTTTTTTTTTTCTGACTCCATCCTTGCTGTGTGTGTCTGTGTGTGTGTGTGTGTGAGCTTTTCTTTGACATCTGTTTAGAGAAATGACTGATTTACACTTCATGAGGGTTGCCTAATCACACACTTAAAGTTTTGGAAAGATCTGACTTTTTTAACCCTTTGAAACAGCACCTATGACCCCATTTTAAGGCACTTCCGGTTGGCACAGGAAACTATAAGTAAATACCTATCCTGATCGGGGTATGCTTTTACAGAATCCTGAGTTTTAAGTCTATACGTTAAGAACTGACTGATTTACACAGGGTTGAATGCACTATATATCACAAACTGCTGGTTGGGTATGGCAAAACACTTTTAGGGTGATTTTATCACTTCCGGTTGCTCCAGGAAGCTTAGAATCAACACAGGTAGACCTCATAGTGGCTTGATGGATTGTCATTGAAGACAGGTTCATAAGACATTCATAACCCACATAGGGTTTATTTAAAGAATGCACGTTACATTTGCATATGATTCAACAGTGAAAAACATCACATCATATTGCAAACATAACACACTGTTGAATCATATTGCAAACACACACTGTTATATTTGCAATATGATGTGTTGAATCATATTGCAAACATAACACACAGTGTTACATTTGCAATATGATGTGTTGAATCATATTGCAAACATAACACACAGTGTTACATTTGCAATATGATGTGTTGAATCATATTGCAAACATAACACACAGTGTTACATTTGCAATATGATGTGTTGAATCATATTGCAAATGTAACGTGCATTCTTTAAATACTTTAGAAATACAAAATTGAACGTCCTGATGACCTCAGGATGGCCGGGCAGTGTTAGTGGTTCCTCTCCATCGCTCGTTGCGTGGAAATTTCATCATGTCGATTTTGGTGATGGTACCCCCCCGTTGAAACATATTGCAAATGCACAAAAGTCAACTAGCAAGTCAGTGTCCATCAGTCAATTGGATATTGTCAGACACCAAACTGATACCATCTGACACTAAACTCACTTTTTCCAACTCCTTTAGAAGCCAACTATAACATATTTCAGAGCAGGCCCAAAATTCACAGCGCCTTCCATTTAAACCATAATAAAACAAATAATACGTAGTTATGTTCTAGCTGCGGGTCCAGTTCTCACATTATGTTTAGCCCTATGTGAGGCGACCTCGAATCCCAAGTTTCGGCTCGATAGGTCATTCGGTGCCCGAGCAATACCTTAATTGGTGCTGAAAATCCACTTTTTTCATTGCCTTGCTACGGGGTCCTTGAATGAGCAATCAAACAGGCTCGTTGGGGTCTGACTCTATGGGCCGAGCCGGTTTCAATGCACCTAGTCTTGAGACTCTGGGACTTTTCTAAATGTTGTCAGTTTCGTTGAGCTGAAAATGAATTGAAAACATAGCAAATACACGAGGCTGTTTATCGGTCTGAGAACCTTCTAGAGCCACATAACTCACCATGCACAATCAACCTGAGGTCTAGAACAGGTTTCCAAAGTTTCAGAACTCTAGGTCTGACGGTTCTTTAAAAGTTGGAACAAAAGTAACTACCACAGGCACTGTCTGCCTCTTAGCCCCTCAGTGTGTCCCTCCATCATTTCTGTTTGGGTGTGTAAATTTTTCTTTGAAATCTGATGGGACTAATGACTGATTTACAGTTCAGGAGGGTTGCCTAATCACAAATATGAAGTTTTGGAAAGATTTGACATTTTTAATTCTTCAAAACAGCCCATTTGACACCAATTATGGCACTTCCGGTTGGCACAGGAAGCTGTAAGTAAACACATATACTCACTGGAGTATGCTGTTAGAGAATCCTGAGTTTTAAGTCTATATGTTAAAAATTGACTGATTTACATAGGGCTGAATGCACTATTTCTCTCAAACTGCAGGTTGGATATTGCAAACACTTTTAGGGTGATTTTAACCACTTCCGGTTGCTCCAGGAAGCTTAGAATCGACACAGGTAGACCTCATGGTGGCCTGATGGACTGTCATCAAAGACAGGTTCATAAGACATTCATAACCCACATAGGCTTCAGGTTGAATTTAGAGGAGCAGTCAATGTATTCCTATGGGGCGAAATGTCATTGTAAAATGTTTGATGTAAACGCCTTCTTTTAACTGTGAAGGGTTAATGCCACAAGGTCAAGGTTAGGCTTGCACAAATCGGGAGGACCTTAGGATTGTTCCTGAGGTGAAATTGTGCTTCTAACCTTAACGGTTCTCTCTCTGTCTCCCAAAAGCAAATGAAATTGACATTGAGGTCAAAAGGTCATTTGTGTCCGTTCTCTTGTAACGGTCGCTGCGCTCAGACCGAGCGAGCTACGGTCAAGCGGGGCATCCCGTTGAACTCGGCACGGCCTGGAGAATATGGTGATGTCATTTTAGTGGTGATTTCAGAATGCTATTTTGGTGCATTCATGGAAGGCGCTGTGAATTTTGGGCCTGCTCTGAAATATGTGATAGTTGGCTTCTAAAGGAGTTGTAAAAAGTGAGTTTGGAGTCAGATGGTATCAGTTTGGTGTCTGAAAATATCCAATTGACTGATGGACACTTGCTAGTTGACTTTTGTTGACACTTGCTAGTTGACTTGCTAGTCGACTTTTGTACATTTGCAATATGTTTCAACGCGGGGGTACCATCACCAAAATCGACATGATGAAATTTCACGCAACGAGCGTTGGAGAGGAACCACTATCACTGCCCGGCCATCCTGAGGTCATCAGGACGTTGACTTTTGTATTTCTAAAGTATTTAAAGAATGCACGTTACATTTGCAATATGATTCAACATCACATCATATTGCAAATGTAACGTGCATTTGCAATATGATGTGATGTTGAATCATATTGCAAATGTAACGTACATTCTCTTAAATACTTTAGAAATGCAAAAGTCAACGGTCTGATGACCTCAGGATGGCCGGGCAGTGATAGTGGTTCCTCTCCATCACTCGTTTCGTGAAATTTCATCATGTCGCTTTTTCCTCATGGTACCTCCCCGTTGAAACATATTGCAAATGTACAAAAGTCAACGAGCAAGTCAGTGTCCATCAGTCAAATAGATATTTTCAGACACCAAACTGATACCATCTGACTCCAAACTCACTTTTTCCAACTCCTTTAGATGCCAACTATAACATATTTCAGAGCAGGCCCAAAATTCACAGCGCCTTCCATTTAAACCATAATAAAACAAATAATACGTAGTTATGTTCTAGCTGCGGGTCCAGTTCACACATTATGTTTAGCCCTATGTGAAGCGACCTCGAATCCCAAGTTTCGGCTCGATAGGTCATTCGGTGCCCGAGCAAAACCCTAATTGGTGCTGAAATTCCACTTTTTTCATTGCCTTGCTACGGGGTCCTTGAATGAGCAATCAAACAGGCTTGTTGGGGTCTGTCTCTATGGGCCGAGCCGGTTTCAACGCACCTAGTCTTGAGACTCTGGGACTTTTCTAAATGTCGTCCGTTTCGTTGAGGTCAAAATGAATTGAAAACATGGCAAATACACAATGCTTTTTATCGATCCGAGAACCTTCTAGAGCCATATAATTCACCGTGCACAATCGACCTGAGGTCTAGAACAGGTTTGTAAATTTTCAGAACTCTAGGTCTGACGGTTCTTTAAAAGTTGGAACAAAAGTAACTACTGCAGGCACTGTCTGCCTCTTAGCCCCTCAGTGTGTCCCTCCATCATTTCTGTGTCGGTGTGTATTTTTATTTTTTTTAATCTGATGGGATGAAGGACTGATTTACAGTTCATGAGGGTTGTCTATTCACATATATGAAGTTTTGGAAAGATTTGACATTTTTAACCCTTCGAAACAGCCCATTTGACACCAGTTATGGCACTTCCGGTTGTCACAGGAAGCTATAAATAAACACATATCATCACTGGAGTAGGCTGTTACAGAATCCTGAGTTTTAAGTCTGTATGTTAAAAATTGACTGATTTACATAGGGCTGAATGCACTATTTCTCTCAAACTGCAGGTTGGCTATGGCAAACACTTTTAGGGTGATTTAACCACTTCCGGTTGCTCCAGGAAGCTTAGAATCGACACAGGTAGACCTCATGGTGGCCTGATGGACTGACATCAAAGACAGGTTCATAAGACATTCATAACCCACATAGGCTTTAGGTTGAATTTAGAGGTGCAGTCAATGTATTCCAATGGGGAGACATTTCATTGTAAACTATTTGATGTAAACACCTTCTTTTAACTGTTAAGGGTTAATGCCACAAGGTCAAGGTTAGGCTTGCACAGATCGGGAGGACCTTAGGATTGTTCCTGTGGTGAAATTGTGCTTCTAACCTTAACGGTTCTCTCTCTGTCTCCCAAAAGCAAATAAAATTGACATTGAGGTCAAAGGGTCATTCGTGTCCGTCGTCTTGTAACGGTCGCTGCGCTCAGACCGAGCGAGCTACGGTCAAGCGGGGCATCTCGTTGAACTCGGCACGGCCTGGAGATAATAGTAATGCCATTGCAGGCTTTGTGTGTCTTTAAGCACCGTACTTTTTCACTCCATCATAGCTTTTTGTGTGTGTGTGTGTTTGTGTGAGAGAGCTTTTCTTTGACATCTGTTTGGAGAAATGACTGATTACAGTTCATGAGGGTTGTCTAATCACACAAGTGAAGTTTTGAAAAGATCTGACCTTATTACCCTTCAAACCTGACCCTATGGCACCATTTTAAGGTACTTCCAGTTGACATAGGAAGCTGAAAGTGAACACATACCCTCCTTGGGGTAGGCTCTTATATAATATTGAGTTTTAAGTCTTTATGTTAAGAACTGACTTATTTAAAGAGGGTTAAATGAGTGTGTGTTATTTCATAAAATCATATAAAATCACAGGATTCTCGCAGAGCATCGAGACCCACTTTAAAAATGTACGTCTGAACACACTGCAACTGGATCTGTGATTTTTTTGAAAAAAAAATTCCTCTTTGTGAACATCACCAAACGGTCAATGTACATTTTCTCTTAAATTACGATAGATAAATGGCTGGTTCTTTTTTTCCTGACACCGTATGCTTATGTACTTTGACATGAAGCGGTCAAATTAGCACCCTACTTGCTTTTTAACCCTTTAATCCCAGAAAAATGGCCATAACTCAAAAAGCGCCGAGGTCTCGACGCCATCTCGTTCGGGGCCAACTGCCCATTACTCCAAACCTACGCTCGCCGAGTTTCGTCTTCGAAATATTTTCAGTTTAGGAGAAAAGGCCGCGCTCGTTTGCCACGTGCTCGTGCGCTTGCAATACGATTTATTTTCCCTCTTGTGGGAATTTTCGAGAATGCAGAAAAAAGTCAAAAATTTGTCATTTTTATAAAACGGAAACCGAAAGTCCGAGACGTTTTTTTGGGTGACTTCCTGAAAGAGCTCTCCGCCGCCCACGGCCCGACGCCGTCCGCAATTTTCTGCGACGTCGCAAGACGTCAGGTAAGGGACCGTACATTTGCAATGGGACTTTCTTCACTAACCATACGGCTCCCGTCTCAGATGTCCCTTAATGTATGTAATGGAAACGGCAGATAGAGGAGTCATATGTAATGGAAACGGCAGATAGAGGAGTCATATGTAATGGAAACGGCAGATAGAGGAGACATGTAATGGAAACGGCAGATAGAGGAGACATATGTAATGGAAACGGCAGATAGAGAAGACATGTAATGGAAACGGCAGATAGAGAAGCCATACAATGGAAACGGCAGATAGAGGAGTCATATGTCATGAAACGGCAGATAGAGGAGTCATATGTAATGGAAACGGCAGATAGAGGAGACATATGTAATGGAAACGGTAGATAGAGGAGACATGTAATGGAAACGCCAGATAGAGGAGACATATGTAATGGAAACGGCAGATAGAGAAGACATATGTAATGGAAACGCCAGATAGAGGAGACATATGTAATGGAAACGGTAGATAGAGGAGACATGTAATGGAAACGGCAGATAGAGGAGACATATGTAATGGAAACGCCAGATAGAGGAGACATATGTCATGGAAACGGCAGATAGAGAAGACATGTAATGGAAACGGCAGATAGAGGAGACATGTAATGGAAACGGCAGATAGAGGAGACATATGTAATGGAAACGGCAGATAGAGAAGACATGTAATGGAAACGGCAGATAGAGGAGACATATGTAATGAAACAGCAGATAGAGGAGTCATATGTAATGGAAACGGCAGATAGAGAAGACATATGTAATGGAAACGGCAGATAGAGGAGACATATGTCATGGAAACGGTAGATAGAGGAGACATGTAATGGAAACGGCAGATAGAGGAGACATGTAATGGAAACGGCAGATAGAGGAGACATATGTAATGTAAACGGCAGATAGAGGAGACATATGTAATGGAAACGGCAGATAGAGGAGACATATGTAATGGAAACGGCAGATAGAGGAGACATGTAATGGAAACGGCAGATAGAGGAGACATATGTAATGGAAACGGCAGATAGAGGAGACATGTAATGGAAACGGCAGATAGAGGAGACATATGTCATGAAACGGCAGATAGAGGAGTCATATGTAATGGAAACGGCAGATAGAGGAGTCATATGTAATGGAAACGGCAGATAGAGGAGACATATGTAATGGAAACGGCAGATAGAGGAGACATATGTAATGGAAACGGCAGATAGAGGAGACATATGTAATGGAAACGGCAGATAGAGAAGACATATGTAATGGAAACGGCAGATAGAGGAGACATATGTAATGGAAACGCCAGATAGAGGAGACATATGTAATGGAAACGGCAGATAGAGGAGACATATGTAATGGAAACGGCAGATAGAGGAGACATATGTCATGAAACGGCAGATAGAGGAGACATATGTAATGGAAACGCCAGATAGAGGAGACATATGTAATGGAAACGCCAGATAGAGGAGACATATGTAATGGAAACGGTAGATAGAGAAGACATGTAATGGAAACGGCAGATAGAGGAGTCATATGTAATGGAAACGGTAGATAGAGGAGACATATGTAATGGAAACGGCAGATAGAGAAGACATATGTAATGGAAACGGCAGATAGAGAAGTCATATGTAATGGAAACGCCAGATAGAGGAGACATATCTCATGAAACGGCAGATAGAGGAGACATATGTAATGGAAACGGCAGATAGAGGAGACATGTAATGGAAACGGCAGATAGAGGAGACATGTAATGGAAACGGCAGATAGAGGAGACATGTAATGGAAACGGCAGATAGAGAAGACATATGTAATGGAAACGGCAGATAGAGGAGACATATGTCATGAAACGGCAGATAGAGGAGTCATATGTAATGGAAACGGCAGATAGAGGAGTCATATGTAATGGAAACGGCAGATAGAGGAGACATATGTAATGGAAACGGCAGATAGAGGAGACATATGTAATGGAACCGGCAGATAGAGAAGACATATGTAATGGAAACGGCAGATAGAGGAGACATATGTAATGGAAACGCCAGATAGAGGAGACATGTAATGGAAACGGCAGATAGAGGAGACATATGTAATGGAAACGGCAGATAGAGGAGACATATGTCATGAAACGCCAGATAGAGGAGACATATGTAATGGAAACGCCAGATAGAGGAGTCATATGTAATGGAAACGCCAGATAGAGGAGACATATGTAATGGAAACGGTAGATAGAGAAGACATGTAATGGAAACGGCAGATAGAGGAGACATATGTAATGGAAACGGTAGATAGAGGAGACATATGTAATGGAAACGGCAGATAGAGGAGACATATGTAATGGAAACGGTAGATAGAGACATTTCTAAAGATCAAAAACATTTATATCCGTTCGACGGGGATGGGTTTTCCTTTTGTCTAACTTTATTGTGACAAATATTGATGGATACTGTGTTTTTCGAATAAATGATGATTGCCGAATAGTTTTGAAGGTACTCGGGGCACATGATGTCATCCACTCCACTGCTTGCTAAATGTTGTTTTTTTCAACTATAAAAATAATATTTCTTTACAGGACAAAGATTGTCTTTCAAGAATGCCTCAATGGCTTCGCCTTGCTTTCACCGTCCAATCAGATCTACGCCTACAGGAGTGCACATTTCAGCATGGCACGGAACTTGGCGATACGTTGGCACGAGAATTATTAGAAATATGGCAAGTATATTAGTTAATTATTGAATTCTATCCATGCCGACTTTCACGGGCTACCTGAGACATGAAACAGATAGGCGGGAGGGCATGCAGGCGGTCACCAATTTATTAATACGCAACTTGTCTAAATGGGTAATGGAAAAACTTCAACCCCTACTTGTTTATTCAACGCTGTAGGTTTTACATTCAGCTGTTTTTAATCAACACAAGATAGTTAAATGGTAACGCACCCTAGCAGACAATTGTATGTGGAGGCGGTGAAGAGAGTTGAAGGGGCATGAGGGCACAGTGCTGAAGAAGATATGGAGGTGGGTGCACCGCAACCAGTTGCAAATGTTGTACGTCAATCAAGTGACCTGGATACACTTCTTGTGAAGGTGGAATTTGTAGCATTTATAGCCACATTGATTAATTGTACAGCACAAGTGTCCAGGAAGTCCAAGAAGCTGGACATCATTATATCTGCAGCCGAGAAGTTTTCGGGCCGCCAAGACTTAGCGGCAGAAACACTGCAAGGACGACTGTCGCCAGGACGACTGTCGCCAGGAAATGTCCTGCTCTCGCAGGATCCGTCTGAGCCTGTGTAGGGACCTGATTAGAATGTTGTTAGGCTGATTTAGTTTCATTCAAATGTTGTTATTGATAGTTTGTATGGATATACACAAAACAAATATTCCCCCGCATTACTTCATTTTGGGGATCTTTATTATCCACCCCACAGGAGGTGGCAGAATGCACATAACGGGTTTAAACGCTATTATACCATAGAAGAAGAAGAAGCAGGCAATCGTTGCATCTATTTTCTATGCAAATGTTCTAAATGTCGACAAAAGAAATGATTGGACAAGTTAATGTAAACAACGCTAATTAAGGATCTTTGATTGCCAAACGCTAATGAGGGACACCTGTGTTTGTCTCGTTCTACAGGAAAGAAGAAGAAAAAGGTTCTCTGGTTTTTGCCTGAGGAAGGTCCGTGTACATAAAGGTTGTTGCTGATAGTGACAATTTGAACACAGTAGAGTTGCGCCATCAACATTTATTTAATCCGTTTACTGAGAGGCTGTCTAGTAGCCTAATCTACATGACCAGACTTGTACGTACATCAAAAGGCCGCACTGTCAGGATTTGGCCAGGATTATTCCGGTTTTGGTCACTAGATGCCCCCATTGGACTTTTTTTTTTAGGTTTTTTCCCTGCTGTGCTTACCACATTTGTGGATTTACCTTATGACTTGGAGGATATACCTTTTTTCTCTTGGAATTACTTTTGACGTTGTGGATTTATATTTTTTGCCTGAAGTACTTTCCTTTTTACTTTATTAAAACACCGTCTCAAGTACTACTGTGTCTGCCTCATCTTCTGGGTTCTGCCGACTATTAGTGGCTCAGTTTGATAAGTGACTGTTTCTCTCACCGGAGACCCGAGTTCGTAACCGGGTCCTGACACGCACCTCCACTAATTCACTTGGACTAATGTCGTGCTAATGCCAGAGAAACTGTAATTCATACCAAATATTGTCACCGCTAGGGGAAGTTGTTAGTCCCGTGACGAGGCGACGGACGGACTGAAAGCTGCTGACATGAGATTTGACATATTATCTGTGTTGTAGTAGAGATGTCTACTATTAATATCTTGTTGCCTCCAGCAGAGATGCCTACTAATATTGAGCTGACTATGGAGCCATGGGTATCACAAGCCATAGCGTTGACTATGGAGCCATGGGTAGCTATGGGTATTACAAGCTCTCCCTCACCTTGTCACTGTAGCTGCTCACTGTACTGCAGCTCTCCCTCACCTTGTCACTGTAGCTGCTCACTGTACTGCAGCTCTCCCTCACCTTGTCACTGTAGCTGCTCACTGTACTGCAGCTCTCCCTCACCTTGTCACTGTAGCTGCTCACTGTACTGCAGCTCTCCCTCACCTTGTCACTGTAGCTGCTCACTGTACTGCAGCTCTCCCTCACCTTGTCACTGTAGCTGCTCACTGTACTGCAGCTCTCCCTTACCTTGTCACTGTAGCTGCTCACTGTACTGCAGCTCTCCCTTACCTTGTCACTGTAGCTGCTCACTGTGTCACTTTGGTTTCTATTGACAGCTTTTTGAGAGGACAAAGAGTTTGTTTGGACCACAGTCAGAGCTAACCACTAACTCTATTCTCTGTCCTAACTTGGCAGCGGTCTGAACGTAACAGCGTTTAGTCCTATGGTTAACCGCTAGATGGCGTCAGAGTTCAAACTCGGAGCGCCATACTGGGTTCAAGGGTTCTCTGTTTGAATCAAGTCTATAGCTCTCTGGTCCAAACTGTAGGTGTCTTACTGCGATTAGCTCTGGGTGACCTATAGGCATGTTACTGCAAAGCAACACTCTTCAAAACAGCATTAATAGAAAGAGTCAATCACAGGCTGTGTCCCTGGCTAACGTGTTGAAACAAATCTGTTGTGAGTTTAATAAACTACTCTATGCCAGCCCAACAAACATTTCTACACGACTTGTGTATCAATCCCTCCTTTTTTGGCCAAGGAAGTAAGGCGAAGTTTCAAATCAACATAATTAGTTTGTTATTTCAGTAGGCGACACAAACACTTTGAAGTAGATGAGTGAAACCAAACGGAAATACAATATACTGGTCCTACAGTACTCAGGGTGTCCACCTACTCTGCCGGGTGAAAACGCGCGTTGGTGATGACATTTCACATCCTTATGTTATAAAATACATTTTATCAATACAAATAGAATTATTCATGTTCTGAATCGTTTGTCTTTCTCAAACATATTAACATTATATACAAAAAGTCGGATTTCATACCCTAATACATACGATAATAAGCACCGAGTTCTGTTGACAGAGCAGTGAGGCTTTATCGCTGAAACTTTTGATGATTTTACATTTGTGGTCATCGTCTTCCAAGCTGTTTCCACGGGTAGCAAACAATGATTATTATATACACTAGATGATGGGCAGAGGGCGCTTTTTTATAGCCACCGCGCCTCCATCTTTGCGTTCCCCCACCATTGGGAGATAAAGAAATGCATTTACTAATGTCTACAATTGTTTTCGCCACGCTCATTATATTACAGACACCTACTACAAAAAACTACTTAAAAACATGTAATTTTGGCATTGAAACATTTAAATGAAATGCTGTAGAATTCCATTCATTGCAATAGAATGGAGGCGTTATAATACCCATAAAACCTAGCGGGCAAACAGGGAAATGGTTCCAATCGCTTTTTCCACCATTCATTTTTCCCATAGGGAATTTTAGAAACACTTAAAATAAGAGCTGTGTTTCATGTAGGCTTACCCTGGCTTGATGGATAACCATGTAAATCTCTCTCAGACAAGGTGACTGACTCATCAATATATTCGGAAATGCTAATTAGCATCATGGTAGACATCATTCTGTATATTTCTGGCCCTTCTTTGGACACTGTGTTAACTAACCTCCAGACAAGCTTCAATGCCATTACAACTCTCCTTCCGTGGCCTCCAACTGCTCTTAAATGCAAGTAAAACAACACACAACTCACATTAAGCATCTCCAATCCAAAATTAAATCTAGAATCGGCTTCCTATTTCGCAACAAAGCATCCTTCACTCATGCTGCCCAATATACCCTCGTAAAACTGACCATCCTACCGATCCTCGATTTCGGTGATGTCAATTACAAAATAGCCTCCAACACTCTACTCAACAAATTGGATGCAGTCTATCATATTGCCATCCGTTTTGTCACCAAAGGCCCATATACTACCCACCACTGCGACCTGTACGCTCTCGTTGGCTGGCCCTCGCTTCATACTCGTAGCCAAACCGACTGGCTCCAGGTCATCTATGTGTTTGCTAGGGAAAGCCCCGCCTTATCTCTGCTCACTGGTCACCATAGCAGCACCCACCCGTAGCACGTGCTCCAGCAGGTATATTTCACTGGTCACACCCAAAGCCAATTCCTCTTTTGGCCGCCTTTCCTTGCAGTTCTCTGGTGCCAATGACTGGAACGAATTGCAACAATCACTGAAGCTGGAGACTTATATCTCCATCACTAACGTTAAGCATCAGCTGTCAGAGCAGCTCACAGATCATTGCACCTGTACATAGCCCATCTGTAAATATCCCATCCAACTACCTCATCCCCATATTGTTATTTATTTTTTGCTCCTTTGCACCCTGGTATCTTTACTTGCACATCTGTCACTCCAGTGTTAATGCTAAATTGTAATTACTTTGCCACTACGGCCTATTTATTGCCTCACCTCCCTAATCTTACCTCATTTGCACACACTGTATATAGATTTTTCCTATTGTGTTATTGACTGTACGTTTGTTAATTCCATGTGTAATTCTGTGTTGTTGTTTAGGTTTTATTACATACAGTCGGGAAGAACTATTGGATATAAGAGCAACGTTAACTCACCAACATTTCGACCAGGAATACGACTTTCCCAAAGCGGATCCTCTGTTTGGTCCACCACCCAGGACAATGGATCGGATCCCAGCCGGCGACCCAAAACGACAGCGCCGCAGAAGGGGCAGACGGAGCGGTCTTCTGATCAGGCTCCGTAGACGGGCACATCGCGCACCGCTCCTGAGCATACTACTCGCCAATGTCCAGTCTCTTGACAACAAGGTAGACGAAATCCGAGCAAGGGTTGCCTTCCAGAAAGACATCAGAGATTGTAAGGTTCTTTGTTTCACGGAAACATGGCTGACTCGGGATACATTATCAGAGTCGGTACAGCCACCTGGTTTCTTCACGCATCGCGCCGACAGAAACAAACATCTCTCTGGTAAGAAGAAGGGCGGGGGTGTATGCCTTATGATTAACGAGACGTGGTGTGATCATAACAACATACAGGAACTCAAGTCCTTTTGTTCACCTGACCTAGAATTCCTTACAATCAAATGACGACCACATTATTTACCAAGAGAATTCTCTTCGATCATAATCACAGCCATGTATATCCCCCCAATCAGACACATCGACGGCCACATCGACGGAACTTCATTTGACTTCATGTAAACTGGAAACCACATATCCTGTGGCTGCATTTATTGTAGCTGGGGATTTTAACAAGGCTAATCTGAAAACAAGGCTCCCTAAATTTTATCAGCATTTCGAATGCGCGACCCGGGCTGGCAAAACCCTGGATCATTGTTATTCTAACTTCCGCGACGCATACAAAGCCCTCCCCCGCCCTCCTTTCGGAAAATCTGACCACGACTCCATTTTGTTGCTTCCAGTCTATAGACAGAAACTAAAACAGGAAGCGCCCATGCTCAGGTCTGTTCAACGCTGGTCCGACTAATCGGATCCCACGCTTCAAGATTGCTTCGATCACGTGGACTGTGATATTTTCCGCGTCGGACAATAACATTGATGAATACTCTGATTCGGTGAGCGAGTTTATTAGCAAGTGCATCGGTGATGTTGTACCCATAGCGTCTATTAAAACATTCCCCAACCAGAAACCATGGATTCATGGCAGCATTCGCGCAAAACTGAAAGTGCGAACCACTGCTTTTAATAAGGGCAAGGTGACCGGAAACATGACCGAATACAAACAGTGTAGCTATTCCCTCCATAAAGCAATCAAACAAGCTAAGCGTCAGTATAGAGACGAAGTAGAGTCGCAATTCAACGGCTCAGACACGAGAGGTATGTGGCAGGGTCTACAGTCAATCACGGACTACAAAAGGAAAACCAGCTCCGTCGCGGACCACGATGTCCTGCTCCCAGACAAACTAAACAACTTCTTTACTCGCTTTGAGGACAATACAGTGCCACTCACACGTTCCGCTACCAAAACCTGCGGGCTCTCCTTCACTGCAGCTAACGGCAGACGGCATCCCCAGCCACATCCTCAGAGCATGCGCAGCCCACCTGGCTGGTGTGTTTACGGACATATTCAATCAATCCTTATCCCAGTATGCTGTTCCCACATGCTTCAAGAGGGCCACCATTGTTCCTGTTCCCAAGAAAGCTAAGGTAACTGAGCTAAATGACCATCGCCCCGTAGCACTCACTTCCGTCATCATGAAGTGCTTTGAGAGACTAGTCAAGGACCATATCACCTCCACCCTACCTGACACCCTAGACCCACTCCAATTGTCTTACCGCCCCAATAGGTCCACAGACGACGCAATCGCAATCCCACTGCACACTGCCCTAACCCATCTGTACAAGAGGAATACCTATGTAAGAATGCTGTTCATAGATTACAGCTCAACATTTAACACCATAGTACCCACCAAACTCGTCATTAAGCACGAGACCCTGGGTCTCGACCCCGCCCTGTGCAACTGGGTACTGGACTTCCTGACGGGCCGCCCCCAGGTGGTGAGGGTAGGTAACAACATCTCCACCCCGCTGATCCTCAACACTGGGGCCCCACAAGGGTGCGTTCTGAGCCCTCTCCTGTACTCCCTGTTCACCCATGACCGCGTGGCCATGCACGCCTTCAACTCAATCATCAAGTTTGCAGACGACACTACAGTGGTGGGCTTGATTACCAACAACGACGAGACGGCCTACAGGGAGGAGGTAAGGGCCCTCGGAGTGTGGTGTCAGGAAAATAACCTCACACTCAATGTCTACAAAACAAAGGAGATGATCGTGGACTTCAGGAAACAGCCGAGGGAGCAGCCCCCTATCCACATCAACGGGACAGTAGTGGCGAAGGTAGAAAGTTGTAAGTTCCTCGGCATACACATCACGTAGAAACTGAAATGGTCCAACCACACAGAGAGCATGGTAAAGAAGGCACAGCAGCGCCTCTTCAACTTCAGGAGGCTGAAGAAGTTCGGCTTGTCACCAAAAACACTCACAAACTTTTACAGATGCACAATCGAGAGCATCCTGTCGGGCTGTATCACCGCCTGGTACGGCAACTGCTCCACCCACAACTGTAAGGCTGTCCAGAGGGTAGTGAGGTCTGCACAACGCATCACCGGGAGCAAACTGCCTGCCCTCCAGGACACCTACACCACCCGATGTCACAGGAAGGCCATAAAGATCATCAAGGACAACAACCACCCGAACACTGCCTGTTCACCCCGCTATCATCCAGAAGGCGAGGTCAGCACAGGTGCATCAAAGCGGGGACCGAGAGACTGAAAAACAGCTTCTATCTCAAGGCCATCAGACTGTTAAACAGCCATCACTACATTGTGGCTGCTGCCAACATTCTGACTCAACTCCAGCCACTTTAATAATGGAAAATGTATGTAATAAATGTATCACTAGCCACTTTAAACAATGCCACTTAATATAATGTTTACATACCCTACATTACTCATCTCATATGTATATACTGTACTCTATAACATCGACTGCATCTTGACAATGCCGTTCGGCCATCGCTCGTCCATATATTTATATGTACATATTCTTATTCATTCCTTTAGATTTGTGTGTACAAGGTAGTAGTTGTGGAATTGTTTTATTACTTGTTAGATATTACTGCACGGTCGGAACTAGAAGCACAAGCATTTCACTACACTCACATTAACATCTGCTAACCATGTGTATGTGACCAATAAAATTTGATTTGATTTATTTGAGATGAGTAAAGCAGTGTGTAAACATTATTAAAAATCTAATCAAATGTTATTAGTCACATGCTCCAAATACAACAGGTGTAGACCTTACAGTGAAATGCTTATTTATGAGCCCTTAACCAACAATGCAGTTTCAAAAAAATATGGATAAGAATAAGAGATAAATGTAACAAGTAATTAAAGAGCAGCAGTAAAAAAATAAATATATATATATACAGGGGGTATATAAAATATATATATATATTTATATATACAGGGTAAATAAATACCGGTACCGAGTCACCGGTTTGTTGAGGTTATTAGTTATTATTATTATTATTCCATTATTAAAGTGCGCTGACACCTTTTTCTTTCTTTTTTCTCTTTCTCTGAGTGCCAATATGTCCTTCAACACCTCTCCATGGCCAAAACATCAGCAATCCAGGGTTTATATATCATTGGTCGTGAACAGCAAAATTAGCATGACACAAGTTGAATTAAACGTAAAATACTTTGAAAAAAAAAACTTGGGGATACTCAGTGTTCCGTAGACATTTCACAGAGTTACGCTTGTCTTTCTGAGAAGTCTGAATAAGATTTCCACAATAAAAAATTAAGGTTGATACAATTTTTAAAACAATACTGTACATTCACAGATTTCACAACACACTGCAACTCCACCACATATCTACAGCACAGCGTATGTGCGTGTTTGTGTGTGTGTGTGTGTGTGCGTGTTTGTGTGTGTGTGTGTGTGTGTGTGTGCGTGCGTGCGTGCGTGCGTGCGTGCGTGTGTGTGTGTGTGTGTGTGTATATGCATGTGTCTGTGCCTATGTTTGTGTTGCTTCACAGTCCCCGCTGTTCTATAAGGTGTATTTTTATCTGTTTTTAAATCTGATTCTACTGTTGCATCAGTTACCTGATGTGGAATAGAGTTCCATGTAGTCATGGCTCTATGTTGTACTGTGTGCCTCCCATAGTCTGTTCTGGACTTGGGGGCTGTGAAGAGACCTCTGGTGGCATGTCTTGTGGGGTATGCATGGGTGTCTGATCTGTGTGCCAGTAGTTTAGACAGACAGCCCAGTGCATTCATCATGTCAATACCTCTCATACAGTTGAAGTCGGAAGTTTACATACACCTTCGCCAAATACATTTCAACTCAGTTTTTCACAATTCCTGACATTTAATCCTAGTAAAAATTCCCTGTCTTAGGTCAGTTAGGATCACCACTTTATTTTAAGAATGTGAAATGTCAGAATAATAGTAGAGAGAATTATTTATTTCAGCTTTTATTTCGTTCATCACATTCCCAGTGGGTCAGAAGTTACATACACTCAATTAGTATTTGGTAGCATTGCCTTTAAATTGTTTAACTTGGGTCAAATGTTTTAGGTAGCCTTCCACAAGCTTCCCACAATAAGTTGGGTGAATTTTGGCCCATTCCTCCTGATAGAGCTGGTGTAACTGAGTCAGGTTTGTAGGCCTCTTGCTTGCACACACTTTTTCAGATCTGCCCACAAATTTTCTATAGGATTGAGGTGAGGGCTTTGTGATGGCCACTCCAATACCTTGACTTTGTTGTCCTTAAGCCATTTTGCCACAACTTTCTAATTATGCTTGGGGTCATTGTCCACTTTCCTGATGTCTTGAGATGTTGATTCAATATATCCACATCATTTTCCTACCTCATGATGCCATCTATTTTGTGAAGTGCACCAGTCCCTCCTGCAGCAAAGCACCCCCACAACATGACGCTGTCACTCCGTTGTCACGCCCTGACCTTAGTTTTCTATGTTTTCTGTATTATTTTGGTCAGGTCAGGGTGTGACGAGGGTGGGTATGTGTGTTTTTGTCTTGTTTAGGGTTTTTGTTTATCTATGGGATTTTGTATGTCTAGGTAATGTAGGTCTATGGTGGCCTGGATTGGTTCCCAATCAGAGGCAGCTGTTTATCGTTGTCTCTGATTGGGGATCCTGTTTAGGTTGCCATTTTCCATTTAGGTTTTGTGAGTTATTGTCTGTAGTTGCATGTCAGCACATGTTGTTAAATAGCTTCACGTTCGTTTTGTTGTTAGTTTGTTTCGTGTTTATTTAATTAATTAAAATAGAATGTATTCATATCACGCTGCGCCTTGGTCTCCTCTATACGACGAACGTGACACCCCTGTGCTTCACGGTTGGGATGGTGTACTTCGGCTTGCAAGCCTCCCCCTTTTTCCTCCAAACATAACGATGGTCATTATGGCCAAACAGTTCTATTTTTGTTTCATCAGACCAGAGGACATTTCTCCTTTGTCCCCATGTGCAGTTGCAAACCGTAGTCTGGCTTTTTAATGGCGGTTTTGGAGCAGTGGCTTCTGCCTTGCTGAGCGGCCTTTCAGGTTAGGTCGATATAGGACTCGTTTTACTGTGGATATAGATACTTTTGTACCTGTTTCCTCCAGCATCTTCACAAGGACTTTTGCTGTTGTTCTGGGATTGATTTGCACTTTTTGTACCAAAGTACGTTCATCTCTAGGAGGCAAAAGGCGTCTCCTTCCTGAGCGGTTTGACGGCTGCATGGTCCCATGGTGTTTATACTTGTGTACTATTGTTTGTACAGATGAACGTGGTACCTTCAGGCGTTTGGAAATTGCTCCCAAGGATGAACCAGACTTGTGGAGGTCTGCATTTTTTTCTGAGGTCTTGGCTGATTTCTTTTGATTTTCCCATGATGTCAAGCAAAGAGGCACTGAGTTTGAAGGTAGGCCTTGAAATATATCCACAGGTACACCACCAATTGACTAAAATGATGTCAATTAGCCTATCAGAAGCTTCTAAAGCCATGACATTTTCTGGAATTTTCCAAGCTGTTTAAAGGCACAGTCAAGTTAGTGTATGTAAACTTCTGACCCACTGGAATTGTGATACAGTGAATTATAAGTGAAATAATCTGTCTGTAAACATTTGTTGGAAAAATTACTTGTGTCACGCACAAAGTAGATGTCCTAACCGACTTGCCAAAACTATAGTTTGGTAACAAGAAATTTGTGGAGTGGTTGAAAAACGAGTTTTAATGACTCCAACCTAGTGTATGTAAACTTCCCACTTCAACTGTATGCTGCTGGACTACCCACTCTTGTTGAAGTTTGGTTTTCAAGGACTATTTTATTTCATGTTATAAGGCAGGCATTGCTTTTTTTTTGTTGTCCCTTTGTTTCCATATGTTTACTATTATAATAAATGGAAAATCTAAATACAAATTACATATTTCTCAGCCATTTATTTTGTCGATGTATCGAAACCGTACCGAACTGTGACACCACTGTACCGTATCGTACCAAACCATGAGTTTTGTGAACCGTTTCACCCCTAATACATAGTGAATTTCACCTTGTCTCTGTATACATAGTGAATTTCACCTTGTCTCTGTATACATAGTGAATTTCACCTTGTCTCTGTATACATAGTGAATTTCCTCATAATTCTTATTTCCATCAATCTCTGAGGCAGAGCTGTAACAGTAAATATCACGCAAATACGGAAGGCTGCTTTAACTGATGAACTTTTGCACAGCTGAGAAAGTGTTTAATTAAATAGCTTTACATACACATTTACTGATTCACAAGCAAGACACATTTTAGTTCAAAAACATTTATACACAACTGATTCTACTCTCCAATAGAACAACAGAACAGGATCTAGTGTCCAATAGAACAACAGAACAGGATCTAGTGTCCAATAGAACAACAGAACAGGATCTAGTGTCCAATAGAACAACAGAACAGGATCTAGTGTCGAATAGAACAACAGAACAGGATCTAGTGTCCAATAGAACAACAGAACAGGATCTAGTGTCCAATAGAACAACAGAACAGGATCTAGTGTCCAATAGAACAACAGAACAGGATCTAGTGTCCGATAGAACAGGATCTAGTGTCCAATAGAACTACAGAACGGGACCTAGTGTCCAATAGAACAGGATCTAGTGTCCAATAGAACTACAGAACGGGACCTAGTGTCCAATAGAACAGGATCCAGTGTCCGATAGAACAACAGAATAGGATCTAGTGTCCAATAGAACAACAGAACAGGATCTAGTGTCCGATAGAACAGGATCTAGTGTCCAATAGAACTACAGAACGGGACCTAGTGTCCAATAGAACAGGATCCAGTGTCCGATAGAACAGGATCTAGTGTCCAATAGAACTACAGAACGGGACCTAGTGTCCAATAGAACAGGATCCAGTGTCCGATAGAACAACAGAATAGGATCTAGTGTCCAATAGAACAACAGAACAGGATCTAGTGTCCGATAGAACAACAGAATAGGATCTAGTGTCCAATAGAACAGGATCTAGTGTCCAATAGAACTACAGAACAGGATCTAGTTTCCAATAGAACAACAGAATAGGATCTAGTGTCCAATAGAACAGGATCTAGTGTCCAATAGAACTACAGAACGGGACCTAGTGTCCAATAGAACAGGATCCAGTGTCCGATAGAACAGGATCTAGTGTCCAATAGAACTACAGAACGGGACCTAGTGTCCAATAGAACAGGATCCAGTGTCCGATAGAACAACAGAATAGGATCTAGTGTCCAATAGAACAACAGAACAGGATCTAGTGTCCGATAGAACAACAGAACGGGACCTAGTGTCCAATAGAACAGGATCCAGTGTCCGATAGAACAGGATCTAGTGTCCAATAGAACTACAGAACGGGACCTAGTGTCCAATAGAACAGGATCCAGTGTCCGATAGAACAACAGAATAGGATCTAGTGTCCAATAGAACAACAGAACAGGATCTAGTGTCCGATAGAACAACAGAATAGGATCTAGTGTCCAATAGAACAGGATCTAGTGTCCAATAGAACTACAGAACAGGATCTAGTTTCCAATAGAACAACAGAATAGGATCTAGTGTCCAATAGAACAGGATCTAGTGTCCAATAGAACTACAGAACAGGATCTAGTTTCCAATAGAACAACAGAATAGGATCTAGTGTCCAATAGAACAGGATCTAGTGTCCAATAGAACTACAGAACGGGACCTAGTGTCCAATAGAACAGGATCCAGTGTCCGATAGAACAACAGAATAGGATCTAGTGTCCGATAGAACAACAGAACAGGATCTAGTGTCCAATAGAACTACAGAACGGGACCTAGTGTCCAATAGAACAGGATCCAGTGTCCAATAGAACAACAGAACGGGACCTAGTGTCCAATAGAACAACAGAACAGGATCTAGTGTCCAATAGAACAGGATCTAGTGTCCAATAGAACAGGATCTAGTGTCCAATAGAACAACAGAACAGCATTGTAAACAGGATATGGATTACTTAGGTTGTGTTCCGTTGTAAACTTAGTATGGTTCTAACCCTTCTTGTGCCCTGCTACTAGTAAAATCATTTCTGAATTACAAAAAATTATTCATCAACAACAAAACAAGTATCAGAGCTCCTGAGTGGCGCAGCGGTCTAAGGCCCTGCATCTCAGTACAAGAGGTGTCACTGCAGTCCCTGGTTTGAATCCAGGCTGCATCACATCCGGCTGTGATTGGGAGTCCCATAGGGCGGTGCATAATTGGCCCAGCATTCATGCCAGTGTCACGTACACTCCCTCTCCGTCCTCTAGGTCATCAGGCTGCTGATTATCCCGCACACCTGTCACCATCGTCTCGCTCACCTGGGCCTCATGACACTCACCTGGACTCCATCACCTCCTTGATTATCTTCCCTGTATCTGTCCCTCACCTGGACTCCATTATCTCCTTGATTATCTTCCCTGTATCTGTCCCTCACCTGGACTCCATCACCTCCTTGATTATCTTCCCTGTATCTGTCCCTCCCCTGGACTCCATCACCTCCTTGATTATCTTCCCTGTATCTGTCCCTCACCTGGACTCCATCACCTCCTTGATTATCTTCCCTGTATCTGTCCCTCACCTGGACTCCATCACCTCCTTGATTATCTTCCCTGTATCTGTCCCTCACCTGGACTCCATCACCTCCTTGATTATCTTCCCTGTATCTGTCCCTCCCCTGGACTCCATCACCTCCTTGATTATCTTCCCTGTATCTGTCCCTCACCTGGACTCCATCACCTCCTTGATTATCTTCTCTGTATCTGTCCCTCACCTGGACTACATCACCTCCTTGATTATCTTCCCTGTATCTGTCACTCACCTGGACTCCATCACCTCCTTGATTATCTTCCCTGTATCTGTCCCTCACCTGGACTCCATCACCTCCTTGATTATCTTCCCTGTATCTGTCCCTCACCTGGACTCCATCACCTCCTTGATTATCTTCCCTGTATCTGTCCCTCACCTGGACTCCATCACCTCCTTGATTATCTTCCCTCTATCTGTCTCTCACCTGGACTCCATCACCTCCTTGATTATCTTCCCTGTATCTGTCCCTCACCTGGACTCCATCACCTCCTTGATTATCTTCCCTGTATCTGTCCCTCACCTGGACTCCATCACCTCCTTGATTATCTTCCCTCTATCTGTCTCTCACCTGGACTCCATCACCTCCTTGATTATCTTCCCTGTATCTGTCCCTCACCTGGACTCCATCACCTCCTTGATTATCTTCCCTGTATCTGTCCCTCCCCTGGACTTCATCACCTCCTTGATTATCTTCCCTGTATCTGTCCCTCACCTGGACTCCATCACCTCCTTGATTATCTTCCCTGTATCTGTCCCTCCCCTGGACTTCATCACCTCCTTGATTATCTTCCCTGTATCTGTCCCTCACCTGGACTCCATCACCTCCTTGATTATCTTCCCTGTATCTGTCCCTCACCTGGACTCCACCACCTCCTTGATTATCTTCCCTGTATCTGTCCCTCACCTGGACTCCACCACCTCCTTGATTATCTTCCCTGTATCTGTCCCTCCCCTGGACTCCATCACCTCCTTGATTATCTTCCCTGTATCTGTCCCTCACCTGGACTCCATCACCTCCTTGATTATCTTCCCTGTATCTGTCCCTCACCTGGACTCCATCACCTCCTTGATTATCTTCCCTGTATCTGTCCCTCCCCTGGACTCCATCACCTCCTTGATTATCTTCCCTGTATCTGTCCCTCCCCTGGACTCCATCACCTCCTTGATTATCTTCCCTGTATCTGTCCCTCACCTGGACTCCATCACCTCCTTGATTATCTTCCCTGTATCTGTCCCTCACCTGGACTCCACCACCTCCTTGATTATCTTCCCTGTATCTGTCCCTCCCCTTGGTTCTTTCCTCAGGTGTTACTGACTCTGTTTTCATGTCGGTGCGTTGTGTGTGTTTCGTGTTCATTGTTTCTTTAGTAAAACACTCACTCCCTAAACATGCTTCCCGACTCTCAGCGCACTCGTTACACCGGGTTTGGCCGGGGTAGGCCATCATTGTAAATAAGAATTTGTTCTTAACTGACTTGCCTAGTTAAATAAAAAATTGTTTAAATCAATAAATGAACTAAAACATACGCTGAGTACACAAAACATTAGGAATACCTTCCCAATATTGAGTTGCACTCACTTTTGTCCTCAGAACAGCCACAATTAATCTGGGCATGGACTCTACAAGGTGGCGGAATCGTTCCACAGGGATGCTGGCCCATGTTATCTCCAATGCTTCCCATAGTTGTGTCCAGTTGGTGGGTTTGGATCTTTAATAGCTCGTTCCATCTCATCCCACAGATGTTCAGTTGGATTGACATCTGGCGACTGGGCAGGCCACTGCAGTAAGCTGAATTCACTGTCATGTTTGTGGAACCATTCCTTGACAATCCTAGCCTTGTGGCATGGGGCTGAAAAAAATCTATTTGCAGATGGATACACTGCTGCCATGAAGGGATGCATCTGATTGGCAATGATGTTCAGATATCCTGTGACATTCACACATTGCTCCACTTTTATCAAGGGGTCCAATGTGTGCCATGAAAACACACCATCACACCAACAAGCTGCAATGTTGGCACGCGACATGGATACATGTACTCATGGTATTCCCATCAGAGTGAAACAGCAGGAACCGGGATTCATCAGACCAGGAAATGTTTTTCCAGCGTTTCCGTTCCTCACTGCAACACACAGGTTTTAGTTTTTTTTCTGAAAGAAGTGGAACTCTGTAAGGTTGTGTCAAGGTATGACAAGTTGTGCATTATTTTATGGGTCTTTGGGCAGCAATGTTGTACTGGACTGTCGGTTGATTAACTGTAGCCCATCTGTTGCTCTGCACAGCTTTCTCTGTCCTCTTTCATCAATGACCCATTGGCTGGATGTTCTTTGGGTGGTAGGACTGTTGAGTGTGAAAAACCCAGCAGCATTGCAGTTCTTGACACACTCAAACCAGTGCGCCTGGCACCTACTACCATACCCTGTTCAAAGGCACTTAAATATTTTGTCTTGCCCATTCACCCTCAATGGCACACGTACACAATCCATGTCTCAATTGTCTCAAGGCTTAAGAATCCTTCTTTAACCTGTCTCCTCCCCATCATCTACATTGATTGAAGTAGATTTAACAAGTGACATCAATAAGGGATCATAACTTTCACCTTGATTCACCTGGTCCGTCTGTGTCGTGGAAAGAGTCCTAATGTCTAGTACATTCAGTGTACATACATGATGTTAATGAAGCTCAGATTCCAATACATTAAATATGGCTAGCTACAAACACACAGCTAACTGATTTAACTCATCAATAAACAACATACATTATACATAGCTCAATATCTACTGCTATCCATACATTATCTGTATAATACTGAAAGTACAATATGCAATTCTTTAGAATCTAGAACATAGAATCTAGAATCTAGAACCCTGACACTAACTAAAGCCTAACCCTACCTGTGTGTGTGTGTGTGTGTGTGTGCTGCGTTGCGTTATCCAATCAGTGTCTTCATACAGGCAGGCCCGCTGAAGGGCCAGTTGTACTGGTTATGAACAGGGCCGTTGACGTTACACTCGAAGAAGGAGAACATGGGAAACCAGATCCGAGCGCGGCGGCTGTGTTGGAAGGCCCTGGTGTTGGCCAGAGTGTGGTAGTACAGGAACAGCCTGGTGGTGATGTAGAAAGCGATGAACACATCTATGGAGTAGTGCTCATGAGCCGCCAGGATGAAGAAGATACCAAACAGATTCAGTACCCAGGAGATGGTGTGGATCAGGTGCCAGCTACGAGGAGTATCTACAGGAAATATACATGATATACAGTAGATAATCAGACATTATAATATCCCTCTCTGATCTCTAGTAGGGCATGTTGTTAATCAGCACTTGTGACAAATGTTTTTGTTACACACACACAGTACGACTCACACTCTGTGATGAAGAAGTTGAGTATGGTGAGTACCACAGTGTGACCAGAGAACATGTAATCTCCACAGGTATCCACTCCATTCAGCGTCATGCCAAAGCCACTCCATATAGCTAACACCCTCTGGACCTTAGACCACGTATCACCATACATCTACGCACGCACGCACGCACGCAAACACACACACACACACACACACACACACACACACACACACACACACACACACACACACACACACACACACACACACACACACACACACACACACACACGGTGTTAGCAATGATCTAATAACCCAGTCATCAGACTCTGCCCTATAATCACCCAGTCACCAGGTAGTCTGGGTGTGTTAGTATGTGTGTCCAGTAATCACCCAGTCATCAGACTCTGCCCTTTAATCACCCAGTCACCAGGTAGTCTGGGTGTGTTAGTATGTGTGTCCAGTAATCACCCAGTCATCAGACTGCCCTTTAATCACCCATCACCAGGTAGTCTGGGTGTGTTAGTATGTGTGTCCCACCTTACTGGAGCACTGTAGGTGTTGTCCAGGTACAGAGAGGGAGGTAACAAACATGGTGACGCAACGCAGCAGAAACACTGTTCCAATCAGAGAACACAGACGCCGCAATATGATAGACCTAGAGAGAGAGAGAGAGAGAGAGAGAGAGAGAGAGAGAGAGAGAGAGACATTATAGACCTAGAGAGAGAGAGAGAGAGAGAGAGATTATAGACCTAGAGAGAGAGAGAGATATTATAGACCTAGAGAGAGAGAGAGAGAGAGACATTATAGACCTAGAGAGAGAGATATATTATAGACCTAGAGAGAGAGAGAGATATTATAGACCAAGAGAGAGAGAGAGAGATATTATAGACCTAGAGAGAGAGAGAGAGAGAGATATTATAGACCTAGAGAGAGAGAGAGAGATATTATAGACATAGAGAGAGAGAGAGAGACATTATAGACCTAGAGAGAGAGAGAGATATTATAGACCTAGAGAGAGAGAGATATTATAGACCTAGAGAGAGAGAGAGAGACATTATAGACCTAGAGAGAGAGAGAGAGATATTATAGACCTAGAGAGAGAGAGAGAGATATTATAGACCTAGAGAGAGAGAGAGAGATATTATAGACCTAGAGAGAGAGAAAGAGATATTATAGACCTAGAGAGAGAGAGAGAGACATTATAGACCTAGAGAGAGAGAGAGAGATATTATAGACCTAGAGAGAGAGAGAGAGATATTATAGACCTAGAGAGAGAGAGAGAGACATTATAGACCAAGAGAGAGAGAGAGATATTATAGACCTAGAGAGAGAGAGAGAGAGATATTATAGACCTAGAGAGAGAGAGAGATATTATAGACCTAGAGAGAGAGAGAGAGATATTATAGACCTAGAGAGAGAGAGAGAGATATTATAGACCTAGAGAGAGAGAGAGATAGAGACTGACCCAAACTTAAGGAAAGCTTTGACTATGTACAGACTCAGTGAGCATAGCCTTGCTATTGAGAAAGGCCGCCGTAGGCAGACATGGCTCTCAAGAGAAGACAGGCTATGTGCACACTGCCCACAAAATGAGGTGGAAACTGAGCTGCACTTCCTAACCTCCTGCCCAATGTATGACCATATTAGAGAGACATATTTCCCTCAGATTACACAGATCCACAAAGAATTTGAAAACAAATCCAATTTTGATAAACTCCCATATCTACTGGGAGAAATTCCACAGTGTGCCATCACAGCAGCAAGATTTGTGACCTGTTGCCACAAGAAAAGGGCAACCAGTGAAGAACAAACACCATTGTAAATACAACCCATATTTATGCTTATTTATTTTAACTTGTGTGCTTTAACCATTTGTACATTGTTACAACACTGTATATATATAATATAACATTTGTAATGTCTTTATTGTTTTGAAACTTCTGTATGTGTAATGTTTACTGTTAATTTGTATTGTTTATTTCACTTTTGTATAATATCTACCTCACTTGCTTTGGCAATGTTAACACATGTTTCCCATGCCAATAAAGCCCCTTGAATTGAAATTGAAAATTGAATTGAATTGAATTGAATTGAGATATTATAGACCTAGAGAGAGAGAGATATTATAGACCTAGAGAGAGAGAGAGAGATATTATAGACCTAGAGAGAGAGAGAGAGATATTATAGACCTAGAGAGAGAGAGAGAGATATTATAGACCTAGAGAGAGAGAGAGAGAGACATTATAGACCTAGAGAGAGAGAGACCTCAATATGATAGACCTAGAGAGAGAGAGAGAGAGAGAGAGAGAGAGAGAGAGAGAGAGAGAGACATTATAGACCTAGAGAGAGAGAGAGAGAGAGAGAGACATTATAGACCTAGAGAGAGAGAGAGAGAGAGAGAGAGAGACATTATAGACGTAGAGAGAGAGAGAGAGAGAGAGAGAGAGAGAGAGAGAGAGAGAGAGAGAGAGAGAGAGACATTATAGACCTAGAGAGAGAGAGAGAGAGAGAGAGAGAGAGAGACATTCCGGAGTTCCAAATTAAGCAGCAACAGCTGAAAAGATGAGCTCCTACAAATATTGAATTTTACATGGTTTTTAGAGTAAAGTACATCGAAAAAAAGCAAAAGAAAACTGCAAGACTGAATAGGAGACCAAACAAGCAGCAAACAAAGAAGAAAGGCTTTTGAAAAAGTAAACATTTTTCATAAAATTATACCGTTTTCTTAGCTAGCTAAGTTGTTTACCTGTTGCTAGGCAGTTGCTAGGGACTCTCCTGAAAGAAGCTAGCTAGCTAACAAGGAGAGAGAGAGAGAGAGAGAGAGGTCATGATCAGATGATCAGATGAGCTCCTGCATTTTTCAGCATTTTCTTTAAAAAAGATAGATTTAGAGTTAGTTAAACTTGGATTTTTTGTCAGGAACACATACAGGATGCTACCCTCTACAACATAACCCTAAATTCAAATCAAAACTCAAAACCTACAACCTGATTTTGGACGGAATTACGGAATCACCTGAAAGATTCACAACCACCAAGGATTATTATGCTAAACAGCAAATTCTCTGGAAAACAACAGAAACCTGAAAACACCACCCAACCTGGAACTGACTTGATACAGCTTCAACTAGCACTGACGTGTCAAGTGAGAGGTGTCAAAGACCATTAGCCCAACAATGGCGAATAGTCTACCCCAACCAAATGGAGAGGCCTTAGAAGCTCCCTCCTGCTGTTCAGAGGTAATTAAAATACAGTACCCTGTGAGTGTAAAGAATGATAAGGCAAGAAAAGAGCACAAAATGAAGCTCTTTATGGAAAATCAAGAGACACTTTTTGCTGACTATTACAAAAATGGGAACATCAGCAACCTTATCTTCCACACAAACCATCCCCTGGCATGGCACAGTGCTATATTAGCACACTACCCCTCTGTTAAGAGAGGGGGGGTTAACGAGGGGTGGAAACTCAGGATACTTGACAACGAGGACTCTGAGTCAGCTAACATAAATCTATATAAGTCTGGAACAGTATTGGTACAGGGCAACCCCAAACAGTTTCAGCTGGACTTTCACCTAATCAAAGAATTAGCCAGCAGGAGAAGCTCTCCCTTGATAAAGATACCCCCACCCCAAGCGGGTCAGACCAGACCTCTTCATCATATAACCCCACAGACGAGCAACCCTCAGCAGACAGTCAACCTCCCAGTACAGAGCACTTCTCCCTCATTGAAATGAAGGATAAATTCACCCAGCTGGAGGTAAGGCAGGTGGAGCTGGAACAGCAGGTGATTACACTCCAGTCAGCACAGACCCAGACAACAGTCCAGCACAACAACCCCTTAACCAGACCAGGAGAGCTGGAGGTGGAGAGAGACATATCTGCACTCTGGACAGTGGTGAGACAACTTCAACAGGAGAAAGAGCAGAAGCAGGAGCAGAACAAAGCACTAGAGGAGAGGATCAGACTGCTGGAGGAGAGGGAGAGGGGGATGGAGGAGAGGATCAGACTGCTGGAGGAGAGGTTGAGGGGGATGGCATGTGACAGAGAACAACCCACTAGGGAGGTGGCCATCCCCACAGAGACGCCAGCAGAACAGCCCACATCAGCACCGGACAAAAGTCTCGACACCACAGCAGAACAGTCCACACCAGACCCTGACCATAGAGTCAACATCACAGCAGAACAGACAAAAGAAAAACCCCAAGCCCAGCAGCTCTCACCCCCCCTGAGCACCCCCCCTGTCAGCCACCCTGATAGCCCTCCTGACAACCCCCCCACACCCACTGAGAACAAACACAAGACACAGATTGTTCTCCTTATGGACTCAAATGGGAAATATATAGAAGAAAAAAAACTTTTTCCCAAACACAGTGTGTCTAAACTCTGGTGTCCAATCACCCAGTGCGCCCTAGACCTTCTGTCTGAGGACAAACTAGGCTCACCTAGCCACATAATAATACACACAGGCACAAACGACCTGAGAGCACAGCAGGAAAGGGTGGCCACAGCACTGAAGGGAGTGATTGAAAAAGCTTCTTCTACTTTCCCCAATGCACAAGTGGTTATCTCCACCCTGCTACCACGAAAAGACTTCCACCCTGCTACAATACAGCGGGTAAACGCAAGCATTTCCCGTGACTGTGCCTCAAAACCAAATGTTTTCCTGGCCCACCACTCCACCCTGGACTTGAACAGCCTCTATGACCAGGTCCACCTCTATAAGGCAGCAGTGCCCACCTTTGCCCGGACTCTAAAGGACATCGCTCTCAAACGCAGCCCCAACACTTCACACAGGAGCAACAGATCAATAGACACCCCACCCAGACCAGCGAGACACCCTCCAAGGCCTGCAGGACCCCCCCGTGGACCTACACATAGAGGACCCACGCCAAGAGGACTTACATCCAGACCACAGCACCCCCAGACACATCCACACCCCCACCCCAACCAATCAACACCCCCCCACATCAACCATGCCCACACCCCATTTAGGCCCCCTCAGATCAGACCTATGCCACTCCTGCCCACCCCATGCACCCCACCCCCGCAAAGAGGGCATCAACATGGAAGTCACACATACGCCCAGGTAGTGAGCGGGCAAACAGGCCCAACCCCCACTCTTACACTCGCCCAAGCCAACGGCATGTACCAGATGCTCAGCAGGCTCTGCTCACACTTACTGGCCTGAGGCCAAACCACACGGCCAACAACATTGGACACTTTATGGAACAAAAAGCCTTCACTATATCATCCTGGAATATCCAAGGCCTGAGGTCATCTGCCTTTGGCCTAAAGAGCAGGAACCCGGACTTCACCAAAGAAATCGGTAATGCAGACATTGTCATCCTGCAAGAAACATGGTATAGCGGAGACGGACCCACTGGTTGCCCTCTAGGTTACAGAGAGCTGGTAGTCCCATCCACCAAACTACCAGGTGTGAAACAGGGAAGGGACTCAGGGGGAATGCTAATTTGGTATAGAGCAGACCTAACTCACTCCATTAAATTAATCAAAACAGGAACATTTTACATTTGGCTAGAAATTCAAAAGGAAATGATCTTAACAGAGAAAAATGTCCTCCTGTGTGCTACCTATATCCCCCCACTAGAATCCCCATACTTTAATAAAGACAGCTTCTCCATCCTGGAGGGGGAAATCAATCATTTCCAGGCCCAGGGACATGTATTAGTCTGTGGCGACCTAAATGCCAGAACTGGACAAGAACCTGACACCCTCAGCACACAGGGGGACAAACACCTGCCTGCAGGTGACAGCATTCCCTCCCCCATATGCCCCCCTAGGCACAACTATGACAACATAACCAACAAAAACGGGTCACAACTCCTGCAGCTCTGTCGCACGCTGGGTATGTACATAGTCAATGGTAGGCTTCGAGGGGACTCCTATGGTAGGTTCACCTATAGCTCATCTCTTGGCAGTAGCACTGTACTACTTTATCACTGACCTCAACCCAGAGTCTCTCAGAGCGTTCACAGTCAGCCCACTGACACCCCTATCAGACCACAGCAAAATCACAGTCTACTTGAACAGAGCAATACTCAATCATGAGGCATCAAAGCCAAAGGAACTGAGTAACATTAAGAAATGCTATAGATGGAAGGAATGCAGTTTGGAAACCTACCAAAAAACAATTAGGCAACAGCAAATTCAATCCCTTTTAGACAACTTCCTGGGTAAAATGTTCCACTGCAATAGTGAAGGTGTAAACTTGGCAGTAGAAAATCTTAACAGTATATTTGACCTCTCAGCTTCCCTATCAAATCTAAAAATCTCAAATAGAAAACCGAAGAAAATGAACAACAATGACAAATGGTTTGATAAAGAATGCAAAAATCTAAGAAATAAATTGAGAAACCTGTCCAACCAAAAACATAGAGACCCGGAAAACCTGAGTCTACGCCTTCACTATGGTGAATCACTAAAACAATACAGAAATACACTACGTAAAAAGAAGGAACAGCACGTCAGAAATCAGCTCAATGTAATTGAAGACTCCATAGACTCTAACCAATTCTGGGAAAATTGGAAAACACTAAACAAACAACAACACGAAGAATTATATATCCAAAATGGAGATGTATGGGTAAACCACTTCTCCAATCTTTTTGGCTCTATAACAAAGAATAAAGAGCAAAAACATATACATGATCAAATACAAATCCTAGAATCAACTATTAAAGACTACCAGAACCCACTGGATTCTCCAATTACCTTGAATGAGTTACAGGACAAAATAAAAACCCTCCAACCCAAAAAGACCTGTGGTGTTGATGGTATCCTTAATGAAATGATCAAATATACAGACAACAAATTCCAATTGGCTATACTAAAACTCTATAACATCGTCCTTAGATCTGGCATCTTCCCCAATATTTGGAACCAAGGACTGATCACCCCAATCCACAAAAGTGGAGACAAATTTGACCCCAATAACTACCGTGGAATATGCGTCAACAGTAACCTTGGGAAAATCCTCTGCATTATCATTAACAGCAGACTCGTACATTTCCTCAATGAAAACAATGTACTGAGCAAATGTCAAATTGGCTTTTTACCAAATTACCGTACAACAGACCATGTATTCACCCTACACACCCTAATTGACAACCAAACAAACCAAAACAAAGGCAAAGTCTTCTCATGCTTTGTTGATTTCAAAAAAGCCTTCGACTCAATTTGGCATGAGGGTCTGCTATACAAATTGATGGAAAGTGGTGTTGGGGGTAAAACATACGACATTATAAAATCCATGTACACAAACAACAAGTGTGCGGTTAAAATTGGCAAAAAACACACACATTTCTTCACACAGGGTTGTGGGGTGAGACAGGGATGCAGCTTAAGCCCCACCCTCTTCAACATATATATCAACGAATTGGCGCGGGCACTAGAACAGTCTGCAGCACCCGGTCTCACCCTACTAGAATCCGAAGTCAAATGTCTACTGTTTGCTGATGATCTGGTGCTTCTGTCACCAACCAAGGAGGGCCTACAGCAGCACCTAGATCTTCTGCACAGATTCTGTCAGACCTGGGCCCTGACAGTAAATCTCAGTAAGACCAAAATAATGGTGTTCCAAAAAAGGTCCAGTCACCAGGACCACAAATTCCATCTAGACACCGTTGCCCTAGAGCACACAAAAAACTATACATACCTCGGCCTAAACATCAGCACCACAGGTAACTTCCACAAAGCTGTGAACGATCTGAGAGACAAGGCAAGAAGGGCCTTCTATGCCATCAAAAGGAACATAAATTTCAACATACCAATTAGGATCTGGCTAAAAATACTTGAATCAGTCATAGAGCCCATTGCCCTTTATGGTTGTGAGGTCTGGGGTCCGCTCACCAACCAAGATTTCACAAAATGGGACAAACACCAAATTGAGACTCTGCATGCAGAATTCTGCCAAAATATCCTCCGTGTACAACGTAGAACACCAAATAATGCATGCAGAGCAGAATTAGGCCGATACCCACTAATTATCAAAATCCAGAAAAGAGCCGTTAAATTCTACAACCACCTAAAAGGAAGCGATTCCCAAACCTTCCATAACAAAGCCATCACCTACAGAGAGATGAACCTGGAGAAGAGTCCCCTAAGCAAGCTGGTCCTAGGGCTCTGTTCACAAACACAAACACACCCCACAGAGCCCCAGGACAACAGCACAATTAGACCCAACCAAATCATGAGAAAACAAAAAGATAATTACTTGACACATTGGAAAGAATTAACAAAAAAACAGAGCAAACTAGAATGCTATTTGGCCCTAAACAGAGAGTACACAGTGGCAGAATACCTGACCACTGTGACTGACCCAAACTTAAGGAAAGCTTTGACTATGTACAGACTCAGTGAGCATAGCCTTGCTATTGAGAAAGGCCGCCGTAGGCAGACATGGCTCTCAAGAGAAGACAGGCTATGTGCACACTGCCCACAAAATGAGGTGGAAACTGAGCTGCACTTCCTAACCTCCTGCCCAATGTATGACCATATTAGAGAGACATATTTCCCTCAGATTACACAGATCCACAAAGAATTTGAAAACAAATCCAATTTTGATAAACTCCCATATCTACTGGGAGAAATTCCACAGTGTGCCATCACAGCAGCAAGATTTGTGACCTGTTGCCACAAGAAAAGGGCAACCAGTGAAGAACAAACACCATTGTAAATACAACCCATATTTATGCTTATTTATTTTAACTTGTGTGCTTTAACCATTTGTACATTGTTACAACACTGTATATATATAATATAACATTTGTAATGTCTTTATTGTTTTGAAACTTCTGTATGTGTAATGTTTACTGTTAATTTGTATTGTTTATTTCACTTTTGTATAATATCTACCTCACTTGCTTTGGCAATGTTAACACATGTTTCCCATGCCAATAAAGCCCCTTGAATTGAATTGAATTGAATTGAGAGAGAGACAACACAATGTGATAGACCAAGAGAGAGAGAGAGACCTCAATATGATAGACCAAGAGAGAGAGAGAGACCTCAATATGATAGACCAAGAGAGAGAGAGAGAGAGAGAGAGAGAGACAACACAATGTGTTAGACCAAGAGAGAGAGAGTGACAACACAATGTAATAGACCAAGAGAGAGAGAGAGACCTCAATATGATAGACCAAGAGAGAGAGAGACCTCAATATGATAGACCAAGAGAGAGAGAGAGACCTCAATATGATAGACCAAGAGAGAGAGAGAGACCTCAATATGATAGACCAAGAGAGAGAGAGAGAGAGAGAGACCTCAATATGATAGACCAAGAGAGAGAGAGAGAGAGAGAGACAACACAATGTGATAGACCAAGAGAGAGAGAGACCTTAATGTGCTAGACCTAGAGAGAGAGAGAGAGAGACAACACAATGTGATAGACCAAGAGAGAGAGAGAGACCTCAATATGATAGACCAAGAGAGAGAGAGACCTCAATATGATAGACCAAGAGAGAGAGAGAGAGCGACAACACATTGAGATGGACCTAGAGAGAGAGACCTTAATGTGATAGACTAAGAGAGAGAGAGAGAGAGAGACAACACAATGTGATAGACCAAGAGAGAGAGAGAGCGACAACACAATGTGATAGACCTAGAGAGAGAGAGACCTTAATGTGATAGACCAAGAGAGAGAGAGAGAGAGAGAGAGACAACACAATGTGATAGACCAAGAGAGAGAGAGAGCGACAACACAATGTGATAGACCTAGAGAGAGAGAGAGACCTCAATATGATAGACTAAGAGAGAGAGAGTGAGACAAATCAATGTGATAGACCAAGAGAGAGAGAGAGACCTCAATATGATAGACCAAGAGAGAGAGAGACCTCAATATGATAGACCAAGAGAGAGAGAGAGAGAGAGAGAGAGACAACACAATGTGATAGACCAAGAGAGAGAGAGAGACCTCAATATGATAGACCAAGAGAGAGAGAGACCTCAATATGATAGACCAAGAGAGAGAGAGAGAGAGAGAGAGACAACACAATGTGATAGACCAAGAGAGAGAGAGACCTCAATATGATAGACCAAGAGAGAGAGAGAGAGCGACAACACAATGGGATAGACCTAGAGAGAGAGACCTTAATGTGATAGACCGAGAGAGAGAGAGAGAGAGAGAGAGAGAGACAACACAATGTGATAGACCAAGAGAGAGAGAGAGAGAGAGAGAGACAACACAATGTGATAGACCAAGAGAGAGAGAGAGAGCGACAACACAATGTGATAGACCTAGAGAGAGAGACCTTAATGTGATAGACCAAGAGAGAGAGAGAGAGACCACAATATGATAGACCTAGAGAGGGAGAGAGCGACAACACAATGTGAAAGACCAAGAGAGAGAGAGAGACCTTAATGTGCTAGACCTAGAGAGAGAGAGAGAGAGACAACACAATGTGATAGACCAAGAGAGAGAGAGAGACCTCAATATGATAGACCAAGAGAGAGAGAGACCTCAATATGATAGACCAAGAGAGAGAGAGAGAGACCTCAATATGATAGACCAAGAGAGAGAGAGAGAGAGAGAGAGAGAGACAACACAATGTGATAGACCAAGAGAGAGAGAGACCTCAATATGATAGACCAAGAGAGAGAGAGAGAGAGAGACAACACAATGTGATAGACCAAGAGAGAGAGAGACCTTAATGTGATAGACCAAGAGAGAGAGAGACCTTAATGTGATAGACCAAGAGAGAGAGAGAGAGAGAGACAACACAATATGATAGACCAAGAGAGAGAGAGAGACCTCAATATGATAGACCAAGAGAGAGAGAGACCTCAATATGATAGACCAAGAGAGAGAGAGAGACCTCAATATGATAGACCAAGAGAGAGAGAGAGACCTCAATATGATAGACCAAGAGAGAGAGAGAGACCTCAATATGATAGACCAAGAGAGAGAGAGAGACCTCAATATGATAGACAAAGAGAGAGAGAGAGACCTCAATATGATAGACCAAGAGAGAGAGAGAGAGAGAGACAACACAATGTGATAGACCAAGAGAGAGAGAGAGACCTCAATATGATAGACCAAGAGAGAGAGAGAGAGACCTCAATATGATAGACCAAGAGAGAGAGAGAGAGAGAGACAACACAATGTGATAGACCAAGAGAGAGAGAGACCTCAATATGATAGACCAAGAGAGAGAGAGACCTCAATATGATAGACCAAGAGAGAGAGAGAGAGAGAGACCTTAATGTGATAGACCAAGAGAGAGAGAGACCTTAATGTGATAGACCAAGAGAGAGAGAGACCTTAATGTGATAGACCAAGAGAGAGAGAGACCTTAATGTGATAGACCAAGAGAGAGAGAGACCTTAATGTGATAGACCAAGAGAGAGAGAGACCTTAATGTGATAGACCAAGAGAGAGAGAGACCTTAATGTGATAGACCAAGAGAGAGAGAGACCTTAATGTGCTAGACCAAGAGAGAGAGAGAGAGACCTTAATGTGATAGACCAAGAGAGAGAGAGACCTTAATGTGCTAGACCAAGAGAGAGAGAGAGAGAGAGAGAGAGAGACCTTAATGTGATAGACCAAGAGAGAGAGAGAGAGAGAGACCTTAATGTGATAGACCAAGAGAGAGAGAGAGAGAGAGACCTTAATGTGATAGACCAAGAGAGAGAGAGAGAGAGCCCTCAGTATGATAGACCTAGAGAGAGAGAGAGAAGTACAGTAGTAGTAGTGGAGGTAGTAGTAGTAGTGGTAGTAATGGTAGTAGTAGTTGTGGTGGCAGTAGTAGTAGTAGTAGTAGTGGTAGTAGTAGTAGTAGTAGTAGTAGTGGTAGTGGTAGTAGTGGTTGTAGTAGTGGTAGTAGTAGTAGTAGTAGTAGTAGTAGTAGTAGTAGTAGTAGTAGTAGTAGTAGTAGTGGTAGTAGTAGTAGTAGTAGTAGTAGTAGTAGTAGTAGTAGTAGTAGTAGTAGTAGTAGTGGTAGTAATGGTAGTAGTAGTTGTGGTGGCAGTAGTAGTAGTAGTAGTAGTGGTAGGAGTAGTAGTAGTAGTAGTAGTGGTAGTAGTGGTTGTAGTGGTGGTAGTAGTAGTAGTAGTAGTAGTAGTAGTAGTAGTAGGAGTAGTGGTAGTAGTGTTTGTAGTAGTAGTAGTAGTAGTAGTAGTAGTAGTAGTAGTAGGAGTAGTGGTAGTAGTGGTTGTAGTGGTGGTAGTAGTAGTAGTAGTAGTAGTAGTAGTAGTAGTGGTAGTAGTGGTTGTAGTGGTGGTAGTAGTAGTAGTAGTAGTAGTAGTAGTAGTAGTAGTAGTGGTAGTAGTAGTAGTAGTTGTAGTAGTAGTAGTAGTGGTAGTAGTAGTAGTGGTAGGAGTAGTAGTAGTAGTAGTAGTAGTAGTGGTAGTAGTGGTTGTAGTGGTGGTAGTAGTAGTAGTAGTAGTAGTAGTAGTAGTAGTGGTAGTAGTAGTAGTAGTGGTAGGAGTAGTAGTAGTAGTAGTGGTAGGAGTAGTAGTAGTAGTGGTAGTAGTGGTAGTAGTGGTTGTAGTGGTGGTAGTAGTAGTAGTAGTAGTAGTAAGAGTAGTAGTAGTGGTAGTGGTAGGAGTAGTAGCCGTAGTAGTAGTAGTAGTGGTAGTAGTAGTAGTAGTAGTAGTGGTAGGAGTAGTAGTAGTAGTGGTAGTGGTAGTGGTAGGAGTAGTAGCCGTAGTAGTAGTAGTGGTAGGAGTAGTAGTAGTGGTAGGAGTAGTAGCCGTAGTAGTAGTAGTAGTAGTGGTAGGAGTAGTAGTAGTAGTAATAGTAGTGGTAGGAGTAGTAGTAGTAGTAGTAGTAGTAGTAGTAGTAGTAGTAGTAGTAGTAGTGGTTGTACATTTACATTTTACATTTAAGTCATTTAGCAGACGCTCTTATCCAGAGCGACTTACAAGTACATACATTCATACTTTTTTTGTACTGGCCCCCCGTGGGAAACGAACCCACAACCCTGGCGTTGCAAGCGCCATGCTCTACCAACTGAGCCACACGGGGCCTGTAGTGGTGGTAGTAGTAGTAGAGGTAGTAGTAGTGGTAGGAGTAATAGCCGTAGTAGTAGTAGTGGTAGGAGTAGTAGTAGTGGTAGGAGTAGTAGTAGTAGTAGTAGTGGTTGTAGTGGTAGTAGTAGTGGTAGGAGTAGTAGTAGTGGTAGGAGTAGTAGTAGTGGTAGTAGTGGTTGTAGTAGTAGTAGTAGTAGACGTAGTAGTAGTTGTAGTCATATTAGTAGTGGTAGTAGTGGTAGTAGTAGTAGTAGTAGTAGTAGTAGTAGTAGTAGTGGTAGTAGTAGTAGTAGTAGACGTAGTAGTAGTAGTAGTAGGAGTAGTAGTAGTAGTAGTAGTAGTAGTAGTAGTAGTGGTAGGAGTAGTAGTAGTAGACATAGTAGTAGTAGTAGTAGTAGGAGGAGTAGTAGTAGTAGTAGTAGTAGTAGTAGTAGTAGTGGTAGTAGTGGTTGTAGTGGTGGTAGTAGTAGTGGTTGTAGTGGTAGTGGTAGGAGTAGTAGTTGTAGTCGTAGTAGTAGTTGTAGTCATATTAGTAGTGGTAGGAGTAGTAGTAGTGGTAGTAGTGGTTGTAGTGGTGGTAGTAGTAGTGGTTGTAGTGGTAGTGGTAGGAGTAGTAGTTGTAGTCGTAGTAGTAGTTGTAGTCATATTAGTAGTGGTAGGAGTAGTAGTAGTGGTAGTAGTGGTTGTAGTGGTGGTAGTAGTAGTGGTTGTAGTGGTAGTGGTAGGAGTAGTAGCCGTAGTAGTAGTAGTAGTAGTAGTAGTAGTAGTAGTAGTAGTAGTGGTAGGAGTAGTAGTAGTAGTAGTAGTAGTAGTAGTAGTGGTAGTAGTGGTTGTAGTGGTGGTAGTAGTAGTAGTAGTAGTAGTAGTAGTAGTAGTAGTAGTAGTCGTAGTAGTAGTAGTAGTAGTAGTAGTAGTAGTAGTAGTAGTAGTAGTGGTAGTAGTAGTAGTAGTAGTAGTAGTAGTAGTAGTGGTAGTAGTGGTTGTAGTAGTAGTAGTAGTAGTAGTGGTAGTGGTAGGAGTAGTAGTAGTAGTGGTAGTGGTAGTGGTAGGAGTAGTAGCCGTAGTAGTAGTAGTGGTAGGAGTAGTAGTAGTGGTAGTGGTAGGAGTAGTAGCCGTAGTAGTAGTAGTAGTAGTAGTGGTAGGAGTAGTAGTAGTAGTAGTAGTAGTAGTAGTAGTAGTAGTCGTAGTAGTAGTAGTGGTAGTAGTAGTAGTAGTAGTAGTAGTAGTAGTAGTAGTAGTAGTAGTAGTAGTAGTAGTATTAGTAGTAGTAGTAGTAGTAGTGGTTGTAGTAGTAGTAGTAGTAGTAGTAGTGGTAGGACTAGTAGTAGTGGTAGTAGTGGTAGTGGTAGGAGTAGTAGTAGTAGTGGTAGTGGTAGTGGTAGGAGTAGTAGCCGTAGTAGTAGTAGTGGTAGGAGTAGTAGTAGTGGTAGTGGTAGGAGTAGTAGCCGTAGTAGTAGTAGTAGTAGTAGTGGTAGGAGTAGTAGTAGTAGTAGTAGTAGTGGTAGGAGTAGTAGTAGTGGTAGTAGTGGTTGTAGTGGTGGTAGTAGTAGTAGAGGTAGTAGTAGTGGTAGGAGTAGTAGCCGTAGTAGTAGTAGTGGTAGGAGTAGTAGTAGTGGTAGGAGTAGTAGTAGTAGTAGTAGTGGTTGTAGTGGTAGTAGTAGTGGTAGGAGTAGTAGTAGTGGTAGGAGTAGTAGTAGTGGTAGTAGTGGTTGTAGTAGTAGTAGTAGTAGACGTAGTAGTAGTTGTAGTCATATTAGTAGTGGTAGTAGTGGTAGTAGTAGTAGTAGTAGTAGTAGTAGTAGTAGTAGTGGTAGTAGTAGTAGTAGTAGACGTAGTAGTAGTAGTAGTAGGAGTAGTAGTAGTAGTAGTAGTAGTAGTAGTAGTGGTAGGAGTAGTAGTAGTAGACGTAGTAGTAGTAATAGTAGGAGGAGTAGTAGTAGTAGTAGGAGTAGTAGTAGTGGTAGGAGTAGTAGTTGTAGTCGTAGTAGTAGTTGTAGTCATATTAGTAGTGGTAGGAGTAGTAGTAGTGGTAGTAGTGGTTGTAGTGGTGGTAGTAGTAGTGGTTGTAGTGGTTGTGGTAGGAGTAGTAGCCGTAGTAGTAGTAGTAGTAGTAGTAGTGGTAGGAGTAGTAGTAGTAGTAGTAGTAGTAGTGGTAGGAGTAGTAGTAGTAGTAGTAGTAGTAGTAGTAGTGGTAGTAGTGGTTGTAGTGGTGGTAGTAGTAGTAGTAGTAGTAGTAGTAGTAGTAGTAGTAGTAGTAGTAGTCGTAGTAGTAGTAGTAGTAGTAGTAGTAGTAGTAGTAGTAATAGTGGTAGTAGTGGTTGTAGTAGTAGTAGTAGTAGTAGTAGTAGTAGTAGTAGTAGTGGTAGTAGTGGTTGTAGTGGTGGTAGTAGTAGTAGTAGTGGTAGTAGTAGTAGTAGTAGTAGTAGTAGTAGTAGTAGTAGTAGTAGTAGTAGTAGTAGTCGTAGTGGTAGTAGTGGTAGTGGTAGGAGTAGTAGTAGTAGTAGTAGTAGTAGTAGTAGTGGTAGTAGTAGTAGTGGTTGTAGTGGTGGTAGTAGTAGTAGTAGTAGTAGTAGTAGTAGTAGTAGTAGTAGTAGTAGTAGTAGTAGTAGTAGTCGTAGTAGTCGTAGTGGTAGTGGTAGGAGTAGTAGTAGTAGTAGTAGTAGTAGTAGTAGTGGTAGTAGTAGTAGTGGTTGTAGTGGTAGCAGTGGTTTTAGTCATAGTAGCAGCAGTAGCATTATTAGTAGTAGTATTAATTGTTTGCATCATTTCTAATCCTCGTTCTTTTTTCATCCCTACCCTAATTACAGTAAACTAACAGGCAACAATACTTTTACTGCTACTTAATTAAAGCTATTTTGCTCACATCTACGGTATCTGTAGTTCAATAATTATTCATATATTCCTAATTTTCTCTTTCTTGGATTTTGTTGGATTTTCACCCACAGCGTCCAATCCACCATTCATTTTTATTTTAACTCCATCCCTCCAATGTCCACAGACATTTTGCTATTTCCTTTTGCAATAATATCCCTTCATTTTATTATGATGTCTTACGAGGTTCCTGAACATTCCTAACAGTAGTATTACAGTAGTAGTAGTGCAGTAGTAGTGCAGTAGTACAAAAATGTCGTAGTAGTATTGCAGGTGTACCAGTGTTTGTCTAGTAGTAGTAGTTGTAGTAGTAGTAGTAGTAGTAGTACACGTGTTTGTGTAATAGTAGTAGTAGTAGTAGTAATATTATTGCAGTAATATTGCAGAAGTACATGTGTTTGTCTAGTCGTAGTAGGAGTAGCAGTAGTAGTAGTAACAGTATTGCGGTAGTATCGCAGTAGTACACGTGTTTGTCTAGTCGTAGTAGTAGTAGTAATAGTAGTAGTAGTAGTATTGCAGTAGTACATGTGTTTGTCTAGTCGTAGTAGTAGTAGTAGTAGTAGTATTGCAGTAGTACATGTGTTTGTCTAGTTGTAGTAGTAGTAGTAGTAGTAGTAGTAGTAGTAGTAGTATTGCAGTAGTACATGTGTTGTCTAGTCGTAGTAGTAGTAGTAGTAGTATTGCAGTAGTACATGTGTTTGTCTAGTAGTAGTAGTAGTAGTACATGTGTTTGTCTAGTCGTAGTAGTAGTAGTAGTAGTAGTAGTAGTAGTAGTAGTAGTAGTAGTAGTAGTAGTAGTAGTAGTAGTAGTAGTAGTAGTACCTGTGTTTGTGTAGTAGTAGTAGTAGTAGTAGTAGTAGTAGTAGTAGTAGTAGTAGTAGTAGTAGTAGTAGTAGTACCTGTGTTTGTGTAGTAGTAGTAGTAGTAGTAGTAGTAGTAGTAGTAGTAGTAGTAGTAGTAGTAGTAGTAGTAGTAGTAGTAGTACCTGTGTTTGTGTAGTAGTAGTAGTAGTAGTAGTAGTAGTAGTAGTAGTAGTAGTAGTAATAGTAGTAGTACCTGTGTTTGTGTAGTAGTAGTAGTAGTAGTAGTAGTAGTAGTAGTAGTACCTGTGTTTGTGTAGTAGTAGTAGTAGTAGTAGTAGTAGTAGTAGTAGTAGTAGTAGTAGTAGTAGTGGTAGTAGTAGTAGTAGTAGTAGTAGTACCTGTGTTTGTGTAGTAGTAGTAGTAGTAGTAGTAGTAGTAGTAGTAGTAGTAGTAGTAGTAGTACCTGCGTTTGTGTAGTAGTAGTAGTAGTAGTAGTAGTAGTAGTAGTAGTAGTAGTAGTAGTAGTAGTAGTAGTAATAGTAGTAGTACCTGTGTTTGTGTAGTAGTAGTAGTAGTAGTAGTAGTAGTAGTAGTAGTAGTACCTGTGTTTGTGTAGTAGTAGTAGTAGTAGTAGTAGTAGTAGTAGTAGTAGTAGTAGTAGTAGTAGTAGTGGTAGTAGTAGTAGTAGTAGTAGTAGTACCTGTGTTTGTGTAGTAGTAGTAGTAGTAGTAGTAGTAGTAGTAGTAGTAGTAGTAGTAGTAGTAGTAGTAGTAGTACCTGTGTTTGTGTAGTAGTAGTAGTAGTAGTAGTAGTAGTAGTAGTAGTAGTAGTAGTAGTAGTAGTAGTAGTAGTAGTAGTAATAGTAGTAGTACCTGTGTTTGTGTAGTAGTAGTAGTAGTAGTAGTAGTAGTAGTAGTAGTAGTAGTAGTACCTGTGTTTGTGTAGTAGTAGTAGTAGTAGTAGTAGTAGTAGTAGTAGTAGTAGTAGTAGTAGTGGTAGTAGTAGTAGTAGTAGTAGTACCTGTGTTTGTGTAGTAGTAGTAGTAGTAGTAGTAGTAGTAGTAGTAGTAGTAGTAGTAGTAGTAGTAGTAGTACCTGTGTTTGTGTAGTAGTAGTAGTAGTAGTAGTAGTAGTAGTAGTAGTAGTAGTACCTGTGTTTGTGTAGTAGTAGCACCAACAGGAAGATGTAAACTAGGATTAGACCACAAGCCTCCGCCATCGCAAAAGCCCAAGGGATTCTGGGTACACTGTCAGAGAAAAAGGGAATAATAATGTGAGGCCAAGGGTTAGAGGTCAAGCTCACCTAGGTCAAGCTCACCTATGTTTGGCAGTGGGATTAGAGGTCAGGGGTTAGAGGTTAAAGGTCAGACTCACCTATCCAGGAAGATGTCGGGCAGTGGCGGGTAAGTTGTCATATCGGGAACGCGGTCGTGGACGATCACCATGACGAAGGAGGTGAATCCGAAGACGAGCATGACGTAAACAGAGCTGACTACTGTCTTCCACAGCTCTGGGTCCAGACGCCCTAGAAGGCACTTCCTGTCCCCAGTGGAGTGAATGTGGCACTGGTCTTCTTCTAACTCCGTCCCTGACCGGGGTCGCGACCCTGACCATGACCCTGAGACCCCACAGTCCACCTGACGGCGCCCTGCCCCGTTACACACACGCTCCCCTCCGTTACATCGCCTGTCAGCCCGGTGATCCCCCCAGTCATCCCCGTGACAGGCCCTGTCCCCCCCAGCAGCAGCCCTGTGATCCCCCCAGTCATCCCCGTGACAGGCCCTGTGTCCCCCAGCAGCAGCCCCTAATCCCCCTAACCCTATCCCCAGCTCCTCCAGTTGCTCCTGGTTCTGTCTTTGGAGCCTCCGCAGGGCCAGGGCCAGCCTCTTGATGTCCCCCAGCACAGTGAGGCCCAGAGGGGGTTCACGCAGGTCAGCCTCCCCTAGAGTCAGCAGGCTGGGGCCATCCACACGGTGTTTAGAACACAGCAGCTCCACATACTGCCCAAACCCCTCCTGCTTCAGCCAGCCAGACACCTGTTTACTGCTCCAAGTACTAACTCTACTCTGAGACACCGCCATAGCATACCTCCCTCTGAGAGAGAGGGAGAGAGAGACAGACAGTGTTAATACAGTGGTAACACAACGGCAATGTAATAACAGACCGAATAGTTTGTTCTGGGAAGACAGCATTAAGTCACAGAGGCCAATCACAACACAGATAGACCACATACAGTATAAACTCATTATTGGCTTAGACCACCAGCTCCATTCAAACTAGACAGTACAAGTAGACAGTAAGCATGAATAATGATACTGAGAGACTGAAAAACAGCTGCTATCTCAAGGCCATCAGACTGTTAAATAGTCACCACTAGCCAGCCTCTGCCCAGTACTCCGCCCTGAACTTAGTCACTGTCACTAGCCGGCTACCACCTGGTTACTCTACCCTGCACCTTTAGAGGCTGCTGCCCTATATACATAGTCATGGAACACTAGATACTTTAAGAATGTTTACATACTGTTGTACTCATTTCATATGTATACACTGTATTCTAGTCAAGGCCATTCTATTGAACTATTGCTGTACATATACTATTATATCAGATATACAACATATTCTATCCACATACTGTCTATAATGTCTATACATCCCATCACATATATATATATATATATACAGTATATACTACCGTTCAATAGTTTGGGGTCACTTAGAAATGTCCTTGTTTAAAAAAAAAATTAGCATCAAATTGATCAGAAATACAGTGTAGACATTGTTAATGTTGTAAATGACTATTGTAGCTGGAAACGGTTGATTGTTTTATGGAATATCTACATAGGCGTACAGAGGCCCATTATCAGCAACCATCACTCCTGCGTTCCAACAGCACGTTGTGTTAGCTAATCCAAGTTTATCATTTTAAAAGGCTAATTGATCATTAGAAAACCCTTTTGCAATTATATTAGCACAGCTGAAAACTTTTGTCCTGATTAAAGAAGCAATAAAACTGGCCTTCTTTAGACTAGTTGAGTATCTGGAGCATCAGTATTTGTGGGTTCAATTGCAGGCTCAAAATGGCCAGAAACAAATAACTTTCTTCTGAAACTTGTCAGTCTATTTTTGTTCTAAGAAATTAAGGCTATTCCATGCGAGAAATTGCCAAGAAACTAAAAATATCGTACAACGCTGTGTACTACTCCCTTCACAGAGCAGCGCAAACTGGCTCTAACCAGAATGAATAGAAAGAGGAGTGGGAGGCCCCGGTGCACAACTGTGCAGGAGGACAAGTACATTAGAGTGTCTAGTTTGAGAAACAGACGCCTCATAAGTCCTCAGCTGGCAGCTTTATTAAATAGTACCCGCAAAACACCAGTCTCAACATCAACAGTGAAGAGGCGACTCCGGGATGCTGGCCTTCTAGGCAGAGTTGCAAAGAAAAAGCCATATATCAGACTGGACAATAAAAATAAAAGATGAAGATGAACAAAAGAACACATACACTGGACAGAGGAACTCTGCCTAGAAGGCCAGCATCCCGGAGTCGCCTCTTCACTGTTGATGTTGAGACTGGACAGAGGAACTCTGCCTAGAAGGCCAGCATCCCGGAGTCGCCTCTTCACTGTTGATGTTGAGACTGGACAGAGGAACTCTGCCTAGAAGGCCAGCATCCCGGAGTCGCCTCTTCACTGTTGATGTTGAGACTGGACAGAGGAACTCTGCCTAGAAGGCCAGCATCCCGGAGTCGCCTCTTCACTGTTGATGTTGAGACTGGACAGAGGAACTCTGCCTAGAAGGCCAGCATCCCGGAGTCGCCTCTTCACTGTTGATGTTGAGACTGGACAGAGGAACTCTGCCTAGAAGGCCAGCATCCCGGAGTCGCCTCTTCACTGTTGATGTTGAGACTGGACAGAGGAACTCTGCCTAGAAGGCCAGCATCCCGGAGTCGCCTCTTCACTGTTGATGTTGAGACTGGACAGAGGAACTCTGCCTAGAAGGCCAGCATCCCGGAGTCGCCTCTTCACTGTTGATGTTGAGACTGGACAGAGGAACTCTGCCTAGAAGGCCAGCATCCCGGAGTCGCCTCTTCACTGTTGATGTTGAGACTGGACAGAGGAACTCTGCCTAGAAGGCCAGCATCCCGGAGTCGCCTCTTCACTGTTGATGTTGAGACTGGACAGAGGAACTCTGCCTAGAAGGCCAGCATCCCGGAGTCGCCTCTTCACTGTTGATGTTGAGACTGGACAGAGGAACTCTGCCTAGAAGGCCAGCATCCCGGAGTCGCCTCTTCACTGTTGACGTTGGGTTAAGCTCCAAAATGCAGGTGTTTCAGCCTAGCTCAGTGCTTTCTGTGGTGGTGGAGCAGCCAGCGGAAAATACAGAACAAAGGGGTTGGTAATGTTCTCTAGTTGCGCCGTGATTGGCTCAGTGTTCTGTCACTCATGGGGACACTACGTCACCTCCAAATTCGAAAGGGTAGAGCTTGAACATTCAAGCCCCCTTGGGTGCTGCCATAGAGTTACATTAGAAGTGCCCATCCAAGAAGGCTCAAGATCATTGGCCACAGATAAAATGACGTCAAATCACATTATATCTACAGCAGCTTTGATTGGACTGATCATGTCAACATCATACTTTCAAAATCTTAGCTAGCAGTCATCATCATGAATCAAGTTGACAATCTACTAGCAAATCCTTTTCAATCATTGTCATATGAAGAGAAATTATAGATAAAACATATCGGTGCTCATCGGCCATTGGACATAAACATTACACAACAAGTTGGAAATCGCAACAATGAGTGGTTTGGAAGGAATCAGTGGCCAACTGCAAGCATTTCAAAGTAATCACTAGCCTGCTATTCAGTGGAGTGGGTCTTTGGTCCCAAGTCTGGGTTTAAGGGTCTCTTTTCCAAGCTTAAACGGATAAACATTCAACATTGGCCATGTACATTACCAGTCAGTTAATCTATAGTATATTACCAGTACATTACCAGTCAGTTAAACTATAGTACATTACCAGTCAGTTAAACCAGAGAGTACATTACCAGCCAGTTAAACTATAGTACATTACCAGTACATTACCAGTCAGTTAAACCAGAGAGTACATTACCAGTCAGTTAAACTATAGTATATTACCAGTACATTACCAGTCAGTTAAACTATAGTACATTACCAGTCAGTTAAACCAGAGAGTACATTACCAGCCAGTTAAACTATAGTACATTACCAGTACATTACCAGTCAGTTAAACCAGAGAGTACATTACCAGTCAGTTAAACTATAGTATATTACCAGTACATTACCAGTCAGTTAAACTATAGTACATTACCAGTCAGTTAAACCAGAGAGTACATTACCAGTCAGTTAAACTATAGTATATTACCAGTACATTACCAGTCAGTTAAACCAGAGAGTACATTACCAGTCAGTTAAACCAGAGAGTACAGAGAGTAAACTAGAGAGTATATTACCAGTACATTACCAGCCAGTTAAACTAGAGAGTACATTACCAGACAGTTAAACTAGAGATTACATTACCAGTATATTAACAGTCAGTTAAAACAGAGAGTACATTACTAGTCAGTTAAACAATGTAATCTCTAGTTTAACTGGCTATTAATATACTGGAAATGTACTCTCTAGTTTAACTGACTGGTATTATACTGGTAATGTATTCTCTAGTTTAACTGACTGGTAATGTACTCTCTAGTTTAACTGACTGGTAATGTACTCTCTAGTCTAACTGACTGGTAATGTAATCTCTAGTTTAACTGACTGGTAATATACTGGTAATGTAATCTCTAGTTTAACTGACTGGTAATGTACTCTCTAGTTTAACTGACTGGCAATGTAATCTCTAGTTTAACTGACTGGTAATATACTGGTAATGTAATCTCTAGTTTAACTGACTGGTAATGTACTGGTAATGTACTCTCTGGAAATACAGTGTAGACATTGTAATGTACTGGTAATTGTACTCTCTGGTTTAACTAGAGAGTACATTATCAGTCAGGTAAACTAGAGAGCACATTACCAGTATATTACCAGTCAGTTAAACTAGAAAGTACATTACCAGTATATTACCAGTCAGTTAAACTAGAGAATACATTACCAGTCAGTTAAACTAGAGAGTACATTACCAGTATATTACCAGTCAGTTAAACTAGAGAATATATTACCAGTCAGTTAAACTAGAAAGTACATTACCAGTATATTACCAGTCAGTTAAACTAGAGAATACATTACCAGTCAGTTAAACTAGAGAGTACATTACCAGCCAGTTAAACCAGAGAGTACATTACCAGTCAGTTAAACCAGAGAGTACATTACCAGCCAGTTAAACTAGAGAGTACATTACCAGCCAGTTAAACTAGAGAGTATATTACCAGTACATTACCAGTCAGTTAATCTATAGTATATTACCAGTCAGTTAATCTATAGTATATTACCAGTACATTACCAGTCAGTTAAAGCAGAGAGTACATTACCAGCCAGTTAAACTATAGTACATTACCAGTACATTACCAGTCAGTTAATCTATAGTATATTACCAGTCAGTTAATCTATAGTATATTACCAGTACATTACCAGTCAGTTAAAGCAGAGAGTACATTACCAGCCAGTTAAACTATAGTACATTACCAGTACATTACCAGTCAGTTAAAGCAGAGAGTACATTACCAGTCAGTTAAACTATAGTATATTACCAGTACATTACCAGTCAGTTAAACCAGAGAGTACATTACCAGTCAGTTAAACTAGAGAGTATATTACCAGTACATTACCAGTGAGTTAAACTATAGTATATTACCAGTACATTACCAGTCAGTTAAACCATAGTACATTACCAGTCAGTTAAACTATAGTATATTACCAGTACATTACCAGTCTGTTAAACTATAGTACATTACCAGTACATTACCAGTCAGTTAAACTATAGTATATTACCAGTACATTACCAGTCAGTTAAACTATAGTACATTACCAGTCAGTTAAACCAGAGAGTACATTACCAGTCAGTTAAACTATAGTATATTACCAGTACATTACCAGTCAGTTAAACCAGAGAGTACATTACCAGTCAGTTAAACTATAGTATATTACCAGTACATTACCAGTTAAACTATAGTACATTACCAGTCAGTTAAAGCAGAGAGTACATTACCAGCCAGTTAAACTATAGTATATTACCAGTACATTACCAGTCAGTTAAACTATAGTACATTACCAGTCAGTTAAACCAGAGAGTACATTACCAGCCAGTTAAACTATAGTACATTACCAGTACATTACCAGTCAGTTAATATTACCTGTAAATTACCAGTCAGTTAATATTACCTGTAAATTACCAGTCAGTTAAACTATAGTACATTACCAGTCAGTTAAACCAGAGAGTACATTACCAGTCAGTTAAACTATAGTATATTACCAGTACATTACCAGTCAGTTAAACTATAGTACATTACCAGTCAGTTAAACTATAGTATATTACCAGTACATTACCAGTGAGTTAAACTATAGTATATTACCAGTCAGTTAAAGCAGAGAGTACATTACCAGCCAGTTAAACTATAGTATATTACCAGTACATTACCAGTCAGTTAAACTATAGTACATTACCAGTCAGTTAAACCAGAGAGTACATTACCAGTCAGTTAAACTATAGTATATTACCAGTACATTACCAGTCAGTTAAACTATAGTATATTACCAGTACATTACCAGTCAGTTAAACTATAGTACATTACCAGTCAGTTAAACCAGAGAGTACATTACCAGCCAGTTAAACTATAGTACATTACCAGTACATTACCAGTCAGTTAAACTATAGTACATCACCAGTACATTACCAGTCAGTTAAACTATAGTACATTACCAGTACATTACCAGTCAGTTAAACCAGAGAGTACATTACCAGTCAGTTAATATTACCTGTAAATTACCAGTCAGTTAATATTACCTGTAAATTACCAGTCAGTTAAACTATAGTACATTACCAGTACATTACCAGTCAGTTAAACCAGAGAGTACATTACCAGTCAGTTAAACTATAGTACATTACCAGTACATTACCAGTCAGTTAAACCAGAGAGTACATTACCAGTCAGTTAAACTATAGTATATTACCAGTCAGTTAAACCAGAGAGTACATTACCAGTCTGTTAAACTATAGTACATTACCAGTACATTACCAGTCAGTTAAACCAGAGAGTACATTACCAGCCAGTTAAACTATAGTACATTACCAGTACATTACCAGTCAGTTAAACCAGAGAGTACATTACCAGTCAGTTAAACTATAGTATATTACCAGTACATTACCAGTCTGTTAAACTATAGTACATTACCAGTCAGTTAAACCAGAGAGTACATTACCAGCCAGTTAAACTATAGTACATTACCAGTACATTACCAGTCAGTTAAACCAGAGAGTACATTACCAGCCAGTTAAACTATAGTATATTACCAGTCAGTTAAACCAGAGAGTACATTACCAGCCAGTTAAACTATAGTACATTACCAGTCAGTTAAACCAGAGAGTACATTACCAGCCAGTTAAACTATAGTACATCACCAGTACATTACCAGTCAGTTAAACTGGAGAGTACATTACCAGTCAGTTAAACTAGAGAGTACATTACCAGTCAGTTAAACTAGAGAGTACATTACCAGTCAGTTAAACTAGAGAGTACATTACCAGTACATTACCAGTCAGTTAAACTAGAGAGTACATTACCAGTCAGTTAAACTAGAGAGTACATTACCAGTCAGTTAAACTAGAGAGTACATTACCAGTACATTACCAGTCAGTTAAACTAGAGAGTACATTACCAGTATATTACCAGTCAGTTAAACTAGAGAATACATTACCAGTACATTACCAGCCAGTTAAACTAGAGAGTACATTACCAGTCAGTTAAACTAGAGAGTACATTACCAGTCAGTTAAACTATAGTATATTACCAGTCAGTTAAACTAGAGAGTACATTACCAGTCAGTTAAACTAGAGAGTACATTACCAGTCAGTTAAACTATAGTATATTACCAGTCAGTTAAACTAGAGAGTACATTACCAATCGGTCCCTCTCTGTCTTCTGTGACTCCAATACTCCTTTGCTCTCCAGCACACCCTTCCTCCTAATCCAAAGGACTGTTGGACCTAAACAGCTGAGTAAGCTGCTCTCTCCATATCAGGACCTTTCTCCTACTGATAGATAGGCTGCTGTCTCCATATCAGGACCTTTCTCCGACTGATAGATAGGCTGCTGTCTCCATATCAGGACCTTTCTATCATGGAGATGTGCTCTGATAACAATGTTGTCCACACTGATCTACCCTGATCACTGATCAACAGAACTCAGTAGAACCACTACATGATCAACAGCATTAGTTTAGTAAAAAACGTGTGTGAGTAAATACACAGTAAATTATCATCCGTGTTTAGAAAAGAAACTCAGCCTTTGACCTCCCTTGACTCTGGTGAGTACACTAGCCAAGTAGGTGGCGGGAATGAGCCATTAAAGTTGGTTGACACACTCAATGAACACCACAGAAGAAGAAGCTTCTGACGTCAATATAGTGCAACCTAGTGTGTTAGCTGAAGGGCAAGCAGAATCGAGTGGAGTTGTGGGATGAAATAACTTCAGGTGGCTCATGACTTTCAGCAATGAATACTGTAGTTCCAGAGACGCTACGGGTTATGTGGTGCTTTTTCTGGCCAGTGTCGTAACATTGTTAGCTATGAGATGCACACAGTAGCTAGTTAGCTAGCTAACGTTAGCTAGGTAGGTAATGTTATCACAAGCAGACAGACCATTTGGTCCATTATTAGCAATGATAACTTATCAAAGTAGCTAGACATATCTAGATACATATTAAACCCTCATAAACAAACGATTGTATACTGTAGGTTACTGCCAGGGCCTAAATGGAACTGTTTGGTCCACCAGGCACTGGCAGGAAGATTCAAATAAAAAAAGTCTACCAGCCACTCAGATTTCTTACAAGTCAAAAAACAGATGAGCTCCCTTTGTAATGTTTCTAAAACAGATGAGCTCCCTTTGTAATGTTTCTAAAACAGATGACCTCCCTTTGTAATGTTTCTGAAACAGATGATCTTTGTAATGTTTCTAAAACAGATGACCTTGCTTTGTAATGTTTCTGAAACAGATGCCCTTTGTAATGTTTCTGAAACAGATGATCTTTGTAATGTTTCTAAAACAGGAAATGTATCAATAAGAAGTAATGTGGTATACTGCTACATTTCAATACGTTTTTGGTTACCCTAGGTCTTTTAATCAAAATATCAGAAACAAAATGTTCAGCTGCCCCTTTAAAAGCGTGAAGCTACCGTGGTAACGAGGCCACTCGAGTCCTGTCGTGTGTGTGTGTGTGTGTGTGTGTGTGAAAGAAATGTGGGATCTGACTAGGGCGTCTCTTCTCTTTCAATTGAGGCAGCAGACTCAAACTAACATTGAAAAACGACAGAGCTTGTGAACAAAACAATATACACTGAACAAACATAAAACGCAACATGCAATAATTTCAAAGATTTTACTAAGTTACAGTTCATATAAGGAAATCAGTCCATTTAAATTAATTCATTAGGCCCTAATCTATGGATTTCACATGACTGGGAATGTTGGTCACAGATACCTTAAAAAAGGTAGGGGCCTTATCCCACTCCTCTTCAATGGTAGTATGAAGTGGATGGATATTGGCGGCACCAGGAACACGCTGTCGTACACGTCGATCCAGAGCATCCCAAACATGCTCAATGGGTGACATGTCGGGTGAGTATGCAGGCCATGGAAGAACTGAAACATTTTCATCTTCAGTGAGCCACAGGATCTCACAGTTTCTCTGTGCATTCAATTTGCCATCGATAAAATGCAATTGTGTTCATTGTCTGTAGCTTATGCCTGCCCCCACATGACGCCATACTGCCCGGTACAGTTGAAACCGGGATTAATCCGTGAAGAGCACACTTCTTCAGCGTGCCAGTGGCCATGGAAGGTGAGCATTTACTCACTGAAGTTGGTTACGTTGCTGAACTGTAGTCAGGTCAAGACCCTGGTGAGGACAACGAGCACGCAGATGAGCTTCCCTGAGACGCTTTCTGACAGTTTGTGCAGAAATTCTTCAGTTGTGCAAATTTTGGTGCTCCAGAGTGGGGCAGCGGTCTAAAGCACTGCATCTCAGCACTAGCGACGTTACTACAAACCTTGGTTTGATCCCGGGCTGTATCACAACCGGCTGTGATAGTGAGTCCCATAGGGCGGCGCACAATTGGCCCAGCATCGTCCAGGTTAGGCGAGGGTTTGGCCGGGGTCGAACATCATTGTAAAATATGAATTTGTTCTTATTAACTGACTTTCCTAGTAAAATAAAAAAAAATGTTTTAGAGTGGGCTTTTATTGTCCGCAGCACAAGCAAGGTGTTTAATGAGCTTCTTGATATGCCACACCTGTCGGCTGAATGGATTATCTTGGCAAAGGAGAAATGTTCACTAAACTGGGAGAACTTGTCCCTATTGGTGGTTTTAAATCATTGATGAAGGATTCATTGACCTGTCAATGTTTTTAATTAGCTGTTTATGATTTTGTTATACTCCTGTGAATTCTATGTTTTTTTACTAGATTACCTGTAGTTGTTGATGTTGTCTGTCTGTAATTGTGTAATGACTTGGTACTGCGTATCTTGGCCAGGAAGCTCTTGAAAAAGAGATTTCAAATCTCAATGAGCCCTTCCTGGTTAAATAGAGGTTAAATAAAAAACACAAATAAAAAACTAAGTTCTGCACAAAATTTGAGAGAAATAAGCTTTTTGTGCGAATGGAAAATTTCTGGGATCTTTTATTTCAGCTCATGAAACCAACACTTTACATGTTGCGTTTATATTTTTGTTCAGTATAAATAGCAAAAAAACCTTTGACTTGAGTAAATTAGACCAACTTTTATGACTGCGCCTCCAGAAATGAATCTATCAGCGGTTTGATATAAGATTATATTTCTTTGAGCAATTAGCAGCTATGAAACCATATAGCAGAAATAGTTTGAAAACAGCTACTGCAGCATTTCCCCCTAACCCTAACCCTAACCCTACCCCTACCCCTAACCCTAACCCTAACCCTACCCCTACCCCTACCCCTACCCCTAACCCTACCCCTACCCCTAACCCTAACCCTACCCCTAACCCTACCCCTAACCCTAACCCTAACCCTAACCCTAACCCTAACCCTAACCCTAACCCTAACCCTAACCCTAACCCTAACCCTACCCCTAACCCTACCCCTAACCCTAACCCTACCCCTAACCCTAACCCTCTAACCCTAACCCTACCCCTAACCCTACCCCTAACCCTACCCCTAACCCTACCCCTACCCCTAACCCTAACCCTAACCCTAACCCTAACCCTAACCCTAACCCTAACCCTAACCCACGCTCATACTTGACTTTTGGCTATTTGAGTATGCAAATGTAATGCTCATACTATAGAGCCGTGCAAATTGACCACCCGCCAATGTGGCTGGTGAAATAGACATTCTTACCAGCCAATACCTACATTGATCCGCATTTGACGGGTGGCGAATGTTAATTTTATGCCCTGGCTACTGCACAGAATGTCGTTTCAGTTTGCTAGCTAATTAGCCGAGTCTCAGCTAGCTAGCTAGTAACTTAGTCGGTCTGATTGTCAACAGCTAACTTAGCTAGCTAGTGTCTACTGAGTATGACAGTCAACTGTTTATGTTTACACACGTATTCAGAGCATGCTAGATAGCTAATTAGCACAGGTGGTCACCTCTTGTATTTTATTAGGATCCCCATTATCTGTTGCAAAAGCAGCAGCTACTCTTCCTGTGGTCCACACAGAACATGAAACATAATACAGAATGACATAATACAGAACATCAATAGACAAGAACAGCTCGAGGACAGAACTACATACATTAATAAAGGAACACGTAGCCAACATATCATCACATACACACAAACTATCCAGGTCAAATAGAGGAGAGGCGTTGTGCCGTGAGGTGTTGCTTTATCTGTTTTTTGAAACCAGGTTTGCTGTTAATTTGAGCAATATGAGATGGAAGGAAGTTCCATGCAATAAGGGCTCTATATAATACTGTACGCTTTCTGGAATTTGTTCTGGACATGGTGGCATGTCTGGTGGGATAAGTGTGTGTGTCAGAGCCATGTGTAAGTTGACTATGCAAACAATTTGGGATTTTCAACACATTCATGTTTCTTATAAAAATAAGTGATGTAATCAGTCTTTCCTCAACTCTTAGCCAAAAGAGACTGGCATGCATAGTATTAATATCAGCCCTGTGATTACAATGAAAAGCAGTTCTGGGCCAGCTTAACTAGGTCTTTCTGTCACAGTATAGACGCTGAAGAGGCGACGCAGGTACGGGGAGTCAAACATTTCATGTAGAACGGAGAGACGTGACACTTTCCTTGCAGCACTGGACCACACGACTGGACAATAATCAAGATTAGACAAAACTAGAAACCTGCAGAACTTGCTTTTTGAAGTGTGGTGTCAAAAAATGCAGAGCATCTCTTTAATACAGACATACCTCCCCCATCGTTACAACCATTCAATCTATATGTTTTGACCATGACAGTTTACAATCTAAGGTGACCCCAAGTAATTTAGTCTCCTCAACTTGTTCAACAGCCACACAATTCATTACCAGATTCAGCTGAGATCTAGAATTTAGGGAAAGATTTATACCAAATACAATGCTCTTAGTTGTAGAGATGTTCAGGACCAGTTTATTACTGTCCACCCATTCCATTCTTGACTTCCACCTCTTCCACACTCACTTTACCGAATTCAAAATTGCAACGGTTGCCTTTCATAATTTGGTCAATTACGTATGAATGTGTAGGTTCAGAATTTGTCGTTGTCATGCCTAAGTTTGCTAATCTTCCCAATAAAAAAAATTATTAAAGTAGTTGGCATTATCAGTGAGTTTTGTGACAAATAAGCTATCTGATTCAAGGAATGATGGAGTCGAGTTCACCTTTTTGCCCAAAATTTCATTTAAGGTGCTCCAAAGCCAATGGGCATCTTCTCCATCCTTGAAGAGGAGTGCATGTTCCCCAAGTCTTCAGACACTACCTTCAAGAACAAGCTTTATGACCAGCATATTGGTGTCATGTTTTGTCTTTTGATTATCATGTCTTGTCCCTGTGCTTCCCTTCCATTTGTCTCCCTCTGCTGGTCTTAGTAGGTTCTTTCCCTCTCTCTTCCCCTCCCTCTCTTCCTCTCTCGCTCTCTCTCTATCGTTCCGTTCCTGCTCCCAGCTGTTCCTCATTCTCCTAACTACCTCATTTAATCTTTCACACCTGTCCCCTATTTTGCCCTCTGATTAGAGTTCCTATTTCTCCCTCTGTTTTCCGCTTCTGTCCTTGTCGGATCTTTGTTTGATGTTTGCTGTTCCGTGTCCTGGTTCCGCCCTGTCGTGTTTTTGCCTTCTTCAGATGCTGCGTGTGAGCAGGCGTCCTGGTTCCGCCCTGTCGTGTTTTTGCCTTCATCAGATGCTGCGTGTGAGCAGGTGTCATCTAAGATATATCCAGGGGTACCGTTTTGTTTAAGTTTGGAATAAAGACTCTGTTTTTGTTAAGTCGCCTTTGGGTCCTCATTCATCTGCATAACAGAAAGATCCGACCAGTATGGACCCAGCGACTACGGATTCTCGCAACACTGCCATCGAGATCCAGGGAGCAATGCTCGGCAGACACGAGCAGGAATTGTCTGCTGCTCGTCATGCCGTTGAGACCCTGGCCGCTCAGGTTTCCAACCTCTCAGGACAGTTTCAGAGTCTTCGTCTCGTGCCACCTGTTACTTCCTGGTCTTCCGAGTCTTCGGAACCTAGGGTTAATAACCCACCATGTTACTCTGGGCAACCCACTGAGTGCCGCTCCTTTCTGACCCAGTGTGATATTGTGTTTTCTCTCCAGCCCAACACATACTCACGAGAGAGAGCTCGGATCGCCTACGTCATATCACTCCTTACTGGTCGGGCTCGGGAGTGGGGCACAGCTATCTGGGAGGCAAGGGCTCCCAGATAGCTGTACTAACGATTATCAGAGCTTTAAAGAGGAGATGATACGGGTTTTTGATCGTTCAGTTTTTGGGAAGGAGGCTTCCAGGGTCCTGGCTTCCCTATGTCAAGGTGATCGATCCATAACGGATTACTCTATAGAGTTTCGCACTCTTGCTGCATCCAGTGACTGGAACGAGCCGGCGTTGCTCGCTCGTTTTCTGGAGGGACTTCACGCTGAGGTTAAGGATGAGATTCTCTCCCGGGAGGTTCCTTCCAGCGTGGACTCTTTGATTGCACTCGCCATCCGCATAGAACGACGGGTAGATCTTCGTCACCGAGCTCGTGGAAGAGAGCTCGCGTTAACGGTGTTTCCCCTCTCCGCATCTCAACCATCTTCTCCCATCAGCTCAGAGACTGAGCCCATGCAGCTGGGAGGTATTCGCATCTCGACTAAGGAGAGGGAACGGAGAATCACCAACCGCCTTTGTCTCTATTGCGGTTCTGCTGGACATTTTGTCATGTCATGTCCAGTAAAAGGCCAGAGCTCATCAGTAAGCGGAGGGCTACTGGTGAGCGCTACTACTCAGGTCTCTCCATCAAGATCCTGTACTACCTTGTCGGTCCATCTACGCTGGACCGGTTCGGCTGCTTCCTGCAGTGCCTTGATAGACTCTGGGGCTGAGGGTTGTTTTATGGACGAAGCATGGGCTCGGAAACATGACATTCCTCTCAGACAGTTAGGGGAGCCCACGCCCATGTTCGCCTTAGATGGTAGTCTTCTCCCCAGTATCAGATGTGAGACACTACCTTTAACCCTCACAGTATCTGGTAACCACAGTGAGACCATTTCCTTTTTGATTTTTCGTTCACCTTTTACACCTGTTGTTTTGGGTCATCCCTGGCTAGTATGTCATAATCCTTCTATTAATTGGTCTAGTAATTCTATCCTATCCTGGAACGTTTCTTGTCATGTGAAGTGTTTAATGTCTGCTATCCCTCCTGTGTCTTCTGTCCCCTCTACTCAGGAGGAACCTGGTGACTTGACAGGAGTGCCGGAGGAATATCATGATCTGCGCACGGTCTTCAGTCGGTCCAGAGCCAGCTCCCTTCCTCCTCACCGGTCGTATGATTGTTGTATTGATCTCCTTCCGGGGACCACTCCCCCTCGGGGTAGACTTTACTCTCTGTCGGCTCCCGAACGTAAGGCTCTCGAGGATTATCTGTCTGTTTCTCTCAACGCCGGTACCGTGGTGCCTTCTTCCTCTCCCGCCGGAGCGGGGTTTTTCTTTGTTAAGAAGAAGGACGGTACTCTGCGCCCCTGTGTGGATTATCGAGGGCTGAATGACATAACGGTTAAGAATCGTTATCCGCTTCCCCTTATGTCGTCAGCCTTCGAGATGCTGCAGGGAGCCAGGTTCTTTACTAAGTTGGACCTTCGTAACGCTTACCATCTCGTACGCATCAGAGAGGGGGACGAGTGGAAAACGGCGTTTAACACTCCGTTAGGGCATTTTGAATACCGGGTTCTGCCGTTCGGTCTCTCTAATGCTCCAGCGGTCTTTCAGGCATTAGTCAATGATGTACTGAGAGACATGCTGAACATCTTTGTTTTCGTTTACCTTGACGATATCCTGATTTTTTCACCGTCACTCGAGATTCATGTTCAGCACGTTCGACGTGTACTCCAGCGCCTTTTAGAGAATTGTCTCTACGTGAAGGCTGAGAAGTGCGTCTTTCATGTCTCCTCTGTCACTTTTCTTGGTTCTGTTATTTCCGCTGAAGGCATTCAGATGGATCCCGCTAAGGTCCAGGCTGTCAGCGATTGGCCCGTCCCTAAGTCACGTGTCGAGTTGCAGCGCTTTCTCGGTTTCGCTAATTTCTATCGGCGTTTCATTCGTAATTTCGGTCAAGTGGCTGCCCCTCTCACAGCTCTGACTTCTGTCAAGACTTGCTTTCAGTGGTCCGGTTCCGCCCAGGGAGCTTTTGATCTCCTCAAGAAGCGTTTTACATCCGCTCCTATCCTTGTTACTCCTGACGTCACTAAACAATTTATTGTCGAGGTTGACGCTTCAGAGGTGGGCGTGGGAGCCATTCTGTCCCAGCGCTTCCAGTCTGACGATAAGGTTCATCCTTGCGCTTACTTTTCTCATCGCCTGTCGCCATCGGAACGCAACTATGATGTGGGTAACCGCGAACTGCTCGCTATCCGCTTAGCCATAGGCGAATGGCGACAGTGGTTGGAGGGGGCGACCGTTCCTTTTGTCGTTTGGACTGACCATAAGAACCTTGAGTACATCCGTTCTGCCAAACGACTTAATGCACGTCAAGCTCGTTGGGCGTTGTTTTTCGCTCGTTTCGAGTTCGTGATTTCCTATCGCCCGGGGAATAAGAACACCAAGCCTGATGCCTTATCCCGTCTCTTTAGTTCTTCAGTGGTTTCTACCGACCCCGAGGGGATTCTCCCTGAAGGGCGTGTTGTCGGGTTGACTGTCTGGGGAATTGAGAGACAGGTAAAGCAAGCGCTCACTCACACTGCGTCGCCGCGCGCTTGTCCTAGTAACCTTCTGTTTGTTCCTGTCCCTACTCGTCTGGCTGTTCTTCAGTGGGCTCATTCTGCCAAGTTAGCTGGCCACCCCGGTGTTCGGGGTACGCTTGCTTCTATTCGCCAGCGGTTTTGGTGGCCTACTCAGGAGCGGGACACGCGCCGTTTCGTGGCTGCTTGTTCGGACTGCGCGCAGACTAAGTCAGGTAACTCTCCTCCTGCCGGTCGTCTCAGACCGCTTCCCATTCCTTCTCGACCATGGTCTCACATCGCCTTAGACTTTATTACCGGTCTGCCTTCGTCTGCGGGGAAGACTGTGATTCTTACGGTTATCGATAGGTTCTCTAAGGCGGCACATTTCATTCCCCTCGCTAAGCTTCCTTCCGCTAAGGAGACGGCACAAATCATCATTGAGAATGTGTTCAGAATTCATGGCCTCCCGTTAGACGCCGTTTCAGACAGAGGTCCGCAATTCACGTCTCAGTTTTGGAGGGAGTTCTGTCGTTTGATCGGTGCTTCCGTCAGTTTCTCTTCCGGGTTTCATCCCCAGTCTAACGGTCAAGCAGAAAGGGCCAATCAGTCGATTGGTCGCATTTTACGCAGCCTTTCGTTTCGAAACCCTGCGTCTTGGGCAGAACAGCTCCCCTGGGCTGAGTACGCTCACAACTCGCTTCCTTCGTCTGCTACAGGGCTATCTCCGTTTCAGAGTAGTCTTGGTTACCAGCCTCCTCTGTTCTCGTCCCAGCTCGCCGAGTCCAGCGTTCCCTCCGCTCAGGCTTTTGTCCAACGTTGTGAGCGCACTTGGAGGAGGGTCAGGTCTGCACTTTGCCGTTACAGGGCGCAGACTGTGAGAGCCGCCAATAAACGTAGGATTAAGAGTCCTAGGTATTGTCGCGGTCAGAGAGTGTGGCTTTCCACTCGTAACCTTCCCCTTACGACAGCTTCTCGCAAGTTGACTCCGCGGTTCATTGGTCCGTTCCGTGTCTCTCAGGTCGTCAATCCTGTCGCTGTGCGACTGCTTCTTCCGCGACATCTTCGTCGCGTCCACCCTGTCTTCCATGTCTCTTGTGTCAAGCCTTTTCTTCGCGCCCCCATTCGTCTTCCCTCCCCCCCCCCCGTCCTTGTCGAGGGCGCTCCTATTTACAGGGTACGGAAGATCATGGACATGCGTTCTCGGGGACGTGGTCACCAGTACTTAGTGGATTGGGAGGGTTACGGTCCTGAGGAGAGGAGTTGGGTTCCATCTCGGGACGTGCTGGACCGTTCGTTGATTAATGATTTCCTTCGTTGCCGCCAGGGTTCCTCCTCGAGTGCGCCAGGAGGCGCTCGGTGAGTGGGGGGGTACTGTCATGTTTTGTCTTTTGATTATCATGTCTTGTCCCTGTGCTTCCCTTCCATTTGTCTCCCTCTGCTGGTCTTAGTAGGTTCTTTCCCTCTCTCTTCCCCTCCCTCTCTTCCTCTCTCGCTCTCTCTCTATCGTTCCGTTCCTGCTCCCAGCTGTTCCTCATTCTCCTAACTACCTCATTTAATCTTTCACACCTGTCCCCTATTTTGCCCTCTGATTAGAGTTCCTATTTCTCCCTCTGTTTTCCGCTTCTGTCCTTGTCGGATCTTTGTTTGATGTTTGCTGTTCCGTGTCCTGGTTCCGCCCTGTCGTGTTTTTGCCTTCTTCAGATGCTGCGTGTGAGCAGGCGTCCTGGTTCCGCCCTGTCGTGTTTTTGCCTTCATCAGATGCTGCGTGTGAGCAGGTGTCATCTAAGATATATCCAGGGGTACCGTTTTGTTTAAGTTTGGAATAAAGACTCTGTTTTTGTTAAGTCGCCTTTGGGTCCTCATTCATCTGCATAACAATTGGCAAAAACCAGGCATTTGAGAAGCCCAAGCCTGCCAAAGGCAAGGCAGAGGCCCACTTCTCCCTGGTTCACTACGCCGGCACTGTGGACTACAACATCACTGGCTGGCTGGACAAAAACAAGGACCCCCTGAACGACTCTGTTCTTCAGCTGTACGGGAAGTCCTCAGTCAAACTGTTGTCTGCCCTGTATGTTGCTGCCCCACCTGAGGGTAAGACTAGCATCACATCAACAGATTTAAGTTCTAGTCAAAACTCAGACCCACATTTCTTTAAAGGGGCAATACCAAGTTGCTACATACATTTTTGTACCCATTGGGAAACCATGTGCTAAATTAATACAGTGTTAAAGGAAAATATAAACAGACCCTATATAGCCTAAAAAGATGGTTAAAACTATACTTGTTATATAATGGATGGTCAGTCAGCAGGTTAAAACTATACTTGTTATATAATGGATGGTCAGTCAGCAGGTTAAAACTATACTTGTTATATAATGGATGGTCAGTCAGCAGGTTAAAACTATACTTGTTATATAATGGATGGTCAGTCAGCAGGTTAAAACTATACTTGTTATATAATGGATGGTCAGTCAGCAGGTTAAAACTATACTTGTTATATAATGGATGGTCAGTCAGCAGGTTAAAACTATACTTGTTATATAATGGATGGTCAGTCCATCCGTAGCTCCATCTTTGATTTCGAGGTTAGTTCCATTTCTCCAGACCTTCAGCTTTTTACCGAAGCCGGGTGAGGAGCTGCTTTTGTTATTGTTTCAAGTGCTGATGATTTAAAGTCTTGGAATGTTTCTCAGGGTTATTCACTGGGTTAATATTGGCAGCATTTGCATTCAATGCCTAGTGCAGTCAAAAAAACGTTTTATATATATTTCCACACTATGAGGTTTGAATAATACTGTGAAATTCTAAAAAATTATGACAATGCCCTTTTAGTGTAAAAGCTTTTTTGAAAATTGGCTGATTTGGTGGGATGGAGTTTGTGGTGACATCACCAGGCAGTAAATAAGTTAATAGACCAATAAGAAAGATCTTTCCAAATTTCTCTGCCAATAACAGCTAGTTTTTTCCATTTTAATTGAAAACAATTACAGTAAGGTACTTAATTGTTACCCAGAAAGGATTTGATTTTGAGATAAATAAAAAAAAACAGCTGCATTGAACCTTTAAGATTAATGTGAAGTTAACCCAAGATTGTCTTGTTTATAATGATCTCTTATTTTTGCCCTTTTTAACAGATACAAGCAAGAAAGGAGGCAAGAAGAAGGGTGGTTCCATGCAGACTGTGTCCTCGCAGTTCAGGGTGATCTTTTGAAATGTGTATATTCAGTCCTTCAAAAGGTGCATCGATTATCATCGATGATTTATATTTAAAAAATGGTTTGTAATCCTCTTACAGGAGAACTTGGGCAAGCTGATGACCAACTTGAGGAGCACTCATCCTCACTTTGTGCGCTGCCTGATCCCCAACGAGTCAAAGACTCCAGGTACAAGAAATATAGAGTTAAATATTATACACTACGGGTCAAAAGTTTTAGAACACCTACTCATTCAAGGGTTTTTGTTTATTTTTTAAAACTATTTTCTACATTGTAGAATAATAGTGAAGACATCAAAACTATGAAATAACATATATGGAATCAGGTAGTAACCAAAAAAAGTGTTAACAACTTATTCAAGGTGAGTGTCCCATCCGCAGGACAGTTGAGCTAACGTAGGCTAATGTGATTAGCATGAGGTTGTAAGAAACAAAAAAAATTGGGCAGAAACCTTAAATTCTTGTTAATCTAACTGCACTGTCCATTTTACAGTAGCTATTAGAGTGAAAGTATACCATCCTATTGTTTGAGGAGAGTGCACAATTATGAACTTGAAAATGTATGAATAAAACAATTAGGCACCTTTGGGCAGTCTTGATACAACATTTTGAATAGATATGCAAGATTTCATAAGATCACTCTAAAACTTTGCACATACGGTGCTTCCATCTAGTGGCCAAAGTCTAAATTGCGTCTGGGCTAGAATAATTAATTATGCCCTTTCTCTTGTATTTCAAAGATGGTACAAAAAGAAATACTAAAGAAATTGTTTTTTCTTTGTATTATCTTTTACCAGATCTAATGTGTTATATTCTCCTACATTCCTTTCACATTTCCACAAACTTCAAAAGGTTTCTTTTCAAATGGTACAAGCTACAGGCAGTTAGATTTAGGTATATCATTTTAGGCGAAAATTGAAAAAAAAAAAGGGGCGGATCCTTAACAAATTAAAATATATTTTATATTTGAGAGTCTTCAAATAGCCACCCTTTGCCTTGATGACAGCTTTGCACTCTCTTGGTATTCTCTCAACCAGCTTCACCTGGAATGCTTTTCCAACAGTCTTGAAGGAGTTCCCACTTATGCTGAGCACTTGTTGGCTGCTTTTCCTTCACTCTGCGGTCCGACTCATCCCAAACTATCTCAATTTGGTTGAGGTTGGGTGATTGTGGAGGCCAGGTCATCTGAAGCAGCACTCCATCTCTCTCCTAATTGGTAAAATAGCTCTTACATCACCTGGAGGTGTGTTGAGTCATTGTCCTGTTGAAAAGCAAATTATATTCCCACTAAGCCCAAACCAGATGGGATGCCGTATCGCTGCAGAATGTTCTCTTTGCTTATTTGAGCTTTTCTTGCCATAATTGGTCTTTTACCAAATAGGGCCATCTTCTGTATACCTCCCTACCTTGTCACAACACAACTGATTGGCTCAAACGCTTTTCGAAGGAAAGAAATTCCATAAATGAACTTTTAAGAAGGCACACCTGTTAATTGAAATGCATTCCAGGTAACTACCTCATGAAGCTCCCAAGTGGCGCAGTGGTCTAACACCTGGTTTGAATACAGCCTGCATCACATCTGGCTGTGATTGCGAGTCCCATAGGGCGGTGCACAATTGGCCCAGCGTCGTTGGGGTAGGATGTCATAGTAAATAAGAATGTGTTCTTAACTGACTTGCCTAGTTAAATAAAGGTAAATAAATAAGACACTAATTGAGAAAATGCCAAGAGTGTTCAAGGCAAACATGAGCTATTTGAAGAATATAAAATATATTTTGATTTGTTTAACACTTTTTTGGTTACTACATGTGTGTTATTTCATAGTTTTGACATCGTCACTATTATTTTACAATGTAGAAAATAGTAAAAATAAAGAAAAACCCTTAAATGAGGCGTTCTTTTGACCGGTAGTGTATGTATTCAGTAAAGTAAACATTAACGAGCCAAATCTTGAACCTGTTTTTGAGTATTAAAAGAGACTTGGTTTGTTTTTCCAGGTCTGCTGGGGAACTTCCTGGTTATTCAACAGGTGTAACGGAGAGTATCAGGATCTGAAGGAAGTCTTGCTCTCTCAAAACCAAGCAGGGTCAGGCCTGGTTGGTCCCTGGATGGGAGATCAGATGCTGAGGGAAGTGGTGTTAGATGGCCAGTAGGGGGCACTCTTTCCTCTGTTTTAAGGTGAGCCCAATGTGCCAGGGCAGTCAAATAGGTGTCCTGCCTCTGAGGTCATAATAATAATTAATGTAACGGTGTTATTACTACTAATTACTACTACGTCTACTGGCTAAATGTCTGATCTGGCACTTATATTGTCATGGCCACCTAATCATCTCCAAAAAATGTACTTTTCCGTGCTGGTCTCCCGCACGCACACACAAAACTGAAAAAAATATATATTCTAAGTGTTTTTCCCAGCATCAGAATATGCTACGTAATATAACCAACCTATTTCAACTTGACATATGTTAAGCATGTCTCCTCATTCAGGTATAAAGTACTGAATGCCAGTGTCATCCCTGAAGGCCAGTTCATGGACAACAAGAAGGCTTCTGAGAAGCTGCTGGGGTCCATTGATGTGAATCACGAGGATTACAAGTTTGGACACACCAAGGTCAGTCAAATACCCCCAGCAAAAGCTGACAAAACACAACTTGAATTATATTTTAACCCATTACCATTCAACATCTCTCCAGTTAATCACCCATCATGTGATACTTTCTTCTTCATTAAGCTAATATAAAAAGGTAGAGAAACATTCTACTGTTATTTTCTTCAAAGTCATACACCACAGGTAAAAAAGAGAAACTACATTTATTAACCTGTGCATTGTGGATATTTTAAATTACCAATAATGAGGAGAGACAAGGTCACTCACCAATCAGTATATTAACTTTATTAAAATAATTTAACCGATAAGGGAGCTGGTCACAATACCCACACAAAAATGGATAGAGAGCGTCCACTGAGTGAGCCTCTGGGTTATATACCATCTCAGGATAGGTGCAACCTCAGAGATGACGTGGTTCCAAACACAGCCAGCACTTGGCCTCTAGTACAAAGAACTTGTTTGTTCAGTACATTTACATTTACATTTAAGTCATTTAGCAGACGCTCTTATCCAGAGCGACTTACAAATTGGTGCATTCACCTTATGATATCCAGTGGAACAACCACTTTACAATAGTGCATCTAACTCTTTTAAGGGGGGGGGGGGTTAGAAGGATTACTTTATCCTATCCTAGGTATTCCTTAAAGAGGTGGGGTTTCAGGTGTCTCCGGAAGGTGGTGATTGACTCCGCTGACCTGGCGTCGTGAGGGAGTTTGTTCCACCATTGGGGTGCCAGAGCAGCGAACAGTTTTGACTGGGCTGAGCGGGAACTGTACTTCCTCAGAGGTAGGGAGGCGAGCAGGCCAGAGGTGGATGAACGCAGTGCCCTTGTTTGGGTGTAGGGCCTGATCAGAGCCTGAAGGTACGGAGGTGCCGTTCCCCTCACAGCTCCGTAGGCAAGCACCATGGTCTTGTAGCGGATGCGAGCTTCAACTGGAAGCCAGTGGAGAGAGCGGAGGAGCGGGGTGACGTGAGAGAACTTGGGAAGGTTGAACACCAGACGGGCTGCGGCGTTCTGGATGAGTTGTAGGGGTTTAATGGCACAGGCAGGGAGCCCAGCCAACAGCGAGTTGCAGTAATCCAGACGGGAGATGACAAGTGCCTGGATTCGGACCTGCGCCGCTTCCTGTGTGAGGCAGGGTCGTACTCTGCGAATGTTGTAGAGCATGAACCTACAGGAACGGGTCACCGCCTTGATGTTAGTTGAGAACGACAGGGTGTTGTCCAGGATCACGCCAAGGTTCTTAGCACTCTGGGAGGAGGACACAATGGAGTTGTCAACCGTGATGGCGAGATCATGGAACGGGCAGTCCTTCCCCGGGAGGAAGAGCAGCTCCGTCTTGCCGAGGTTCAGCTTGAGGTGGTGATCCGTCATCCACACTGATATGTCTGCCAGACATGCAGAGATGCGATTCGCCACCTGGTTATCAGAAGGGGGAAAGGAGAAGATTAATTGTGTGTCGTCTGCATAGCAATGATAGGAGAGACCATGTGAGGATATGACAGAGCCAAGTGACTTGGTGTATAGCGAGAATAGGAGAGGGCCTAGAACAGAGCCCTGGGGGACACCAGTGGTGAGAGCACGTGGTGCGGAGGATTCAGGAGGGAGGAGAAGGTGGCAAAGAGCTTCCTAGGGTTAGAGGCAGATGCTTGGAATTTAGAGTGGTAGAAAGTGGCTTTAGCAGCAGAGACAGAATAGGAGAATGTAGAGAGGAGGGAGTGAAAGGATGCCAGGTCCGCAGGGAGGCGAGTTTTCCTCCATTTCCGCTCGGCTGCCCGGAGCTCTGTTCTGTGAGCTCGCAATGAGTCGTCGAGCCACGGAGCAGGAGGGGAGGACCGAGCCGGCCTGGAGGATAGGGGACATAGAGAGTCAAAGGATGCAGAAAGGGAGGAGAGGAGGGTTGAGGAGGCAGAATCAGGAGATAGGTTGGAGAAGGTTTGAGCAGAGGGAAGAGAGTAGGAGTAGCAGTGTTATCTGTGGTAATCCATGTTTCCGTCAGTGCCAAGAAGTCGAGGGACTGGAGGGAAGCATAGGCTGAGATGAACTCTGCCTTGTTGGCCGCAGATCGGCAGTTCCAGAGGCTGCCGGAGACCTGGAACTCCACGTGGGTCGTGCGCGCTGGGACCACCAGGTTAGAGTGGCAGCGGCCACGCGGTGTGAAGCGTTTGTATGGTCTGTGCAGAGAGGAGAGAAGAGGGATAGACAGACACATAGTTGACAGGCTACAGAAGAGGCTACGCTAATGCAAAGGAGATTGGAATGACAAGTGGACTACACGTCTCGAATGTTCAGAAAGTTAAGCTTACGTTGCAAAAAATCTTATTGACTAAAGTACTAAGAACACCTTTCGTTACTTAAAAAGGGTGACTGACGCACAGACACTGTGGAGACAACTGATTGGTTCCCCGCTACTCATGCCATCCCTTCACATGGTTTGCAATAGGTAAAGACACATATTCACATATGGGACCAATGTTCCCTTTTGACCTCCTTTGCCCTATTCTCTTTCTGATATTCTGCATAGCAACATGTGGTAGACAAGCCTGACTTCTCCCCTGTCTGGACCCCTGGTGACTGAGACCCATATGAGGGAGGAAGTGCAGCTGCCAACATCCGTCTGAAGGGATACATTCTAATAAGAGTTCAATCATATAAGCATATTATGCAGATTATCTATGTTACTTAGCGAATTCTGATTCTCCTACCACATGTGTTACAGTGGTTGCAGTTCTGTATCAGTTAACATTAAATCATCTACAACTGCACAATACCTTTCAACTTATGAACACACTATCCCATGGTCTGTGGTGATTTCCCCCTCTGTTGATCCAACTCTTTATATCTCTTTCCATCTGACTGTGGTTCCATTGAGCATGTTTACCTGTGTCTCAGGTGTTCTTCAAAGCCGGTCTGCTGGGGGTCCTGGAGGAGATGAGAGATGAGAAGCTGGCTCTGGTCGGCATAGTCCAGGCTCTCAGCCGTGGATTCCTCATGAGGAGAGAGTTCACCAAGATGATGGAGAGGAGGTGAGGAATAGTAGGCATCTTGGCACAACTTCCTATGAACCACCTGTATGTAAGGAATTATTATTATTATTATTTCTTTATTTCACCTTTATTTAACCAGCTAGGCAAGTTGAGAACAAGTTCTAATTTACAATTGCGACCTGGCCAAGATAAAGCAAAGCAGTTCGACACATACAACAACACAAAGTTACACATGGAGTAAACAAACATACAGTCAATAATACAGTAGAAAAAGTCTATATACAATGTGTGCAAATGAGATAAGATAAGGGAGTTAAGGCAATAAATAGACCATGGTGGCGAAGTAATTACAATATAGCAATTAAACACTGGAATGGTAGATGTGCAGTAGATGAATGTGCAAATTAGAAATACTAGTGTGCAAAGGAGCAAGATAAATAAATAAATACAGTAGGGGATGAGGTAGTTGGATGGGCTATTTACAGATGGGCTATGTACAGGTGCAGTGATCTGTAAGCTGCTCTGACAGCTGGTGCTTAAAGCTAGTGAGGGAGGTAAGTGTCTCCAGTTTCAGTGATTTTTGTAGTTCGTTCCAGTCATTGGCAGCAGAGAACTGGAAGGAAAGGCGACCAAAGGAGGAAATGGCTCTGGGGTGACCAGTGAGATATACCTGCTGGGGAGCGTGCTATGGGTAGGTGCTGCTATGGTGACCAGCGAGCTGAGATAAGGCGGGGCTTTACCTAGCAGGGACTTGTAGATGACCTGGAGCCAGTGGTTCTGGCGATGAGTATGAAGCGAGGGCCAACCAACGAGAGCGTACAGGTCGCAGTGGTGGGTAGTATATGGGGCTTTGGTGACAAAACGGATGGCAATATGATAGACTGCATCCAATTTGTTGAGTAGAGTGTTGGAGGCTATTTTGTAATTGACATTGCCGAAGTCGAGGATCGGTAGGATGGTCAGTTTTACGAGGGTATGTTTGGCAGCATGAGTGAAGGATGCTTTGTTGCAAAAATAGGATGCCAATTCTAGATTTAATTTTGGATTGGAGATGTTTGATGTGAGTCTGGAAGGAGAGTTTGCAGTCTAACCAGACACCTAGGTACTTGTAGTTGTCCACATATTCTAAGTCAGAACCGTCCAGAGTAGTGATGCTGGACGGGCGGGCAGGTGCGGGCAACGATCGGTTGAAGAGCATGCATTTAGTTTTACTTGCATTTAAGAGCAGTTGGAGGCCACAGAAGGAGAGTTGTAATGGCATTAAAGCTCATCTGGAGGTTAGTTAACACAGTGTCCAAAGAAGGGCCAGAAGTATACAGAATGGTGCCGTCTGCGTAGAGGTGGATCAGAGAATCACCAGCAAGAGCAACATCATTGATGTATACAGAGAAGAGAGTCGGCCCAAGAATTGAACCCTGTAGCACCCCCATAGAGACTGCCAGAGGCCCGGACAACAAGCCCTCCGAATTGACACACTGAACTCTATGGGAGAAGTAGTTGGTGAACCAGGCGAGGCAATCATTTCAGAAACCAAGGCTGTTGAGTCTGCCGATAAGGTGGTGATTGAGTCGAAAGCCTTAGCTTTCAGGTCAATGAATACGGCTGCACAGTATTGTCTCTTAACGATGGCGGTTATGATATCGTTTAGAACCTTGAGCGTGGCTGAGGTGCACCCATGACCAGCTCTGAAACCAGATTGCATAGCGGAGAAGGTACGGTGGGATTCGAAATGGTCGGTAATCTGTTTGTTAACTAGGCTTTTTGAAGACTTTAGAAAGGCTTGGTAGGATAGATATAGGTCTATAGCAGTTTGGGTCAAGAGTGTCTCCCCCTTTGAAGAGGGGGATGACCGCAGCTGCTTTCCGGTCTTTGGGAATCTCAGACGACACAAAAGACTTGTTGAACAGGCTAGTAATAGGGGTTGCAGATTTCTGCAGATCATTTTAGAAAGAAAGGTTCCAGATTGTCTAGCCCGGATGATTTGTAGGGGTCCAGATTTTGCAGCTTTTTCAAAACATCAGCTAACTGGATTTGGGAGAAGGAGAAATGGGGGAGGCTTGGGCGAGTTGCTGTGGGGGGTGCAGGGCTGTTGACCGGGGTAGGGGTAGCCAGGTGGAAAGCATGGCCAGCCGTAGAAAAATGCTTATTGAAATTCTCAATTATAGTGGATTTATCGGTGGTGACAGAGTTTCCTATCCTCAGTGCAGTGGGCAGCTGGGAGGAGGTGCTCTTATTCTCCATGGACTTTACAGTGTCTCTTTTTTGAGTTTGTGTTACAGGAAGCTCATTTTTACTTGAAAAAGCTAGCCTTGGCTTTCCTAACTGCCTGTATATATTGGTTCCTAACTTCCCCGAAAAGTTGCATATCACGGGGGCTGTTCGATGCTAATGCAGAACGCCACATGATGTTTTTGTGCTGGTCAAGGGCAGACAGGTCTGGATAGAACCAAGGGCTATATCGGTTCCTGGTTCTAAATTTCTTGAATGGGGCATGCTTATTTAAGATGGTGAGGAAGGCACTTTTAAAGAATAACCAGGCATCCTCTACTGACGGGATGAGGTCAATATCCTTCCAGGATACCCGGGCCAGGTCGATTAGAAAGGCCTGCTCGCTGAAGTGTTTTAGGGAGCGTTTGACAGTGATGAGAGGAGGTAGTTTGATCACAGGCCCATTACGGATGCAGGTAATGAGGCAGTGATCGCTGAGATCTTGGTTGAAAACAGCAGAGGTGTATTTGGAGGGCAAGTTGGTTAGGATGACCTATGAGGGTGCCCGTGTTTACGGATTTGGGGTTGTACCTGGTAGGTTCATTGATAATTTGTGTGAGATTGAGGGCATCAAGCTTAGATTGTAGGATGGCCGGGGTGTTAAAACCTGTTGAGGACAGAGGGCGCTGTTTTCACTTTGGGGGAAAATCGTGCCCAATTTAAACGGCCTCGTACTCAATTCTTGCTCGTACAATATGCATATTATTATTACTATTGGATAGAAAACACTCTCTAGTTTCTAAAACCGTTTGAATTATATCTGTGAGTAAAACAGAACTCGTTTGGCAGCAAACTTCCTGACCAGGAAGTGGAAAGTCTGAAAACAATGCTCTGTTCTAGGGCCTGCCTATAAATGGGCATGATACGTATTAGTATACATGCACGTCATACACCTTCCACTAGATGTCAAGAGGCAGTGAGAGAAGAAATGGGGTGTTTATCTTGGTCTGAGGTGGAATGAATCCTCTTGGAATGACGTGTCACCCATTTCCTGTTTTCTGGAAAGCGCGAAGATGGACCTGGAATTGCCTTCTGGAAAGCTGTCGTTATAGGCGACTACTATCTCCGGCTTTGATTTTATTTGATACATGTCACAATATCATCGTAAAGTATGTTTTTTCAATATAGTTTTATTAGATTATTGAAATTTATTCGGGACGTTAGGCGTGTTGCGTTGGGTGCTTTTGTTCAGGAAGGAGAGCTTCGCGCCACTTGGCGAGTGTGCTTGCTAATTCAAGAGGGACAAAGGACGTTCTAAAACCAAACAACGATTGTTCCCGACAAAGGACCTCTTGTACAACATTCTGATGGAAGCTCATCAAAAGTAGGACCCATTTTATGATGCTATTTCATATATCTGTCGAACTGTGTACTATTAGTTTTGCGCCCAGGTTTTGGTCACTATCTCGCCATAACGTAAGCCTTATGTCGTAAAGAAGTTATTTTTACACTGCGATTGCATTAAGAACTAGTGTATCTATCATTTCCTATACAACATGTATTTTTTTGTAATGTTTATGAATAGTTATTTGGTCAGAATAGGTGAGAGTCTAATAGAAATATCCGCACATTCTGGGAAAAAGATGCTACGTTAGCACAATGTATAACCACTGATTTCAGCTCTAAATATGCACATTTTCGAACAAAACATAAGTGTATGTATAACCTGATGTTATAGGACTGTCATCTGATGAAGGTTTATGAAGGTTAGTGAAAATTAATATCTTTTGCTGGTTTATTCGCTTACGCTAACGTGCCTATTGCTATCGCTAACGTGCCTTGATGAATGAATGCGGTTGTGTGGTAGGCTATTGTAGTAAGCTAATATAATGCTATATTGTGTTTTCGCTGTAAAACACTTAAAAAATCGGAAATATTGGCTGGATTCACAAGATGTTTGTCTTTAATTTGCTGTACACCATGTATTTTTCAGAAATGTTTTATGATGAGTATTTAGGTATTTCACGTTGGTCTCTATAATTACTCTGGCTGCTTCGGTGCTATTTTTCATGGTAGCTGTGATGGTAGCTGCAATGTAAAACTGATTTATACCTCAAATATGCACATTTTTCGAACAAAACATAGATTTATTGTGTAACATGTTATAGGACTGTCATCTGATGAAGTTGTTTCTTGGTTAGTTTGGTTGGTTCTTGGTTAGTTTGGTTGGTTCCGTGCATGCTACCTGTGCTGTGAAAAATGTCTGTCCTTTTTTGTATTTGGTGGTGAGCTAACATAAATATATGTGGTGTTTTCGCTGTAAAACATTTAAAAAATCGGACATGTTGACTGGATTCACAAGATGTGTATCTTTCATTTGCTGTATTGGACTTGTTAATGTGTGAAAGTTAAATATTTCTAAAAAATATTTTTTGAATTTCGCGCTCTGCCTTTTCAGTGGAATGTGGGAGGAGTTCCGCTAGCGGAACGCTGGGGCTAGACAGGTTTTAAGCATGTCCCAGTTTAGGTCACCTAGCAGCACGAGCTCTGAAGATAGATGGGGGGCAATCAGTTCACATATGGTGTCCAGGGCACAGCTGGGGGCAGAGGGGGGTCTATAGCAAGCTGCAACGGTGAGAGACTTGTTTCTAGAAAGGTGGATTTTTAAAAGTAGAAGTTCAAGTTGTTTGGGTACAGACCTGGATAGTAAGACAGAACTCTGCAGGCTATCTCTGCAGTAGGTTGCAACACCGCCCCCTTTGGCAGTTCTATCTTGTCGGGAAATATTATAGTTAGGGATGGAAATTTCAGGGTTTTTGGTGTTCTTCCTAAGCCAGGATTCAGACATGACTAGGACATCCGGGTTGGCGGAGTGAATACTAACATTAGCTGCTTCAAATCAAATCAAATGTTATTTGTCACGTACACATGGTTAGCAGATGTTAATGCGAGTGTAGCGAAATGCTTGTGCTTCTAGTTCCGACAATGCAGTAATAACCAACGAGTAATCTAACCTAACAATTTCACAACAACTACCTTATACACACACAAATGTAAACGGGATGAAGAATATGAACATAAAGATATATGAATGAGTGATGGTACACAACGGCATAGGCAAGATGCAGTAGATGGTATCGAGTACAGTATAGTATACATATGAGATGAGTAATGTAGGGTATGTAAACATATAAAAGTGGCATTGTTTAAAGTGGCTAGTGATACATGTATTACATAAAGATGGCAAGATGCAGTAGATGGTGTAGAGTACAGTATATACATATGAGATGAGTAATGTAGGGTATGTAAACATTATATTAAGTGGCATTGTTTAAAGTGGCTAGTGATACATTTTTTACATCAATTTTTCCATTATTATAGTGGCTGGAGTTGAGTCAGTATGTTGGAAGCAGCCACTCAATGTTAGTGGTGGCTGTTTAACAGTCTGATGGCCTTGAGATAGAAGCTGTTTTTCAGTCTCTCGGTCCCAGCTGGAATGCACCTGTACTGACCTCGCCTTCTGGTTGATAGCGGGGTGAACAGGCAGTGGCTCAGGTGGTTGATGTCCTTGATGATCTTTTTGGCATTCCTGTGACATTGGGTGCTGTAGGTGTCCTGGAGGGCGGATAGTTTGGCACAGGTAATGCGTTGGGCAGACCGCACCACCGTCTGGAGAGCCTTGTGTTTGCGGGCAGTGTAGTTGCCGTATCAGGCGGTGATACAGCCAGACAGGATACTTTCAATTGTGCATCTAAAAGTTTGTGAGGGTTTTAGGTGACAAGCCAAATTTCTTTAGTCTCCTTAGGTTGAAGAGGCTCTATTGCGCCTTCTTCACCACACTATCTGTGTGGGTGGTCCATTTCAGTTTGTCAGTGATGTGTACGCCAAGAAACTTGAAGCTTTCCACCTTCTCCACTGCGGTCACATCGATGTAGATAGGGGGGTGCACCCTCTGCTGTTTCCTGAAGTCCACGATCATCTCCTTTGTTTTGTTGACGTTGAGTGAGAGGTTGTTTTCCAGGCACCACACTCCTCACCTCCTCCCAGTAGGCTGTCTCGTCATCGTTGGTAATCAAGCCTACTAGTGTTGTGTCGTCTGCAAACTTGATGATTGAGTAGGAGGCGTGCTTGGCCATGCAGTCATGGGTGAACAGGAAGTACAGGAGGGGGCTGAGCACGCACCCTTGTGGGGCCCCAGTGTTGAGGATCAGTGGGGTGGAGGTGATGTTTCCTATCTTGACCACCTGGGGGCGGCCCATCAGGAAGTCCAGGACCCAGTTGCACAGGGCGGGGTTCATACCCAGGGCCTCGAGCTTAATGATGAGCTTGGAGGGTACTATGGTATTGAATGCTGAGCTATAGTCAATGAACAGCATTCTTACATAGGTATTCCTCTAGTCCAGATGGGATAGGGCAGTGTGCAGTGTGATGGCGATTGCATCGTCTGTGGATCTATTGAGGCGGAAAGCAAATTGAAGTGGGTCTAGGGTGGCAAGTAAGGTAGAGGTGATATGATCCTTGACTTGTCTCTCAAAGCACTTCATGATGACAGAGGTGAGTGCTACGGGGCGATAGTCGTTCAGTTACCTTTGCCTTCTTGGGAACAAGAACAATGGTGGCCCTCTTGAAGCATGTGGGGACAGCAGACTGGGATAGGGACTGATTGTATATGTCCGTAAACACATCAGCCAGCTAGTCTGTTCATGCTCTGAGGATGCTGCTAGGGATGCCGTCTGGGCCGGCAGCCAACCGAGGATTAACACGTTTAAATGTTAATTGTGCGAAGAATGTGTTAAGCCAGTCCGGAAGCAATACGGTCTCGGCGACGTGGCTGGTTTTCCTTTTGAAGTCCGTGATTGTCTATAGTCCATGCCACATACATCTCATGTCTGAGCAGTTGAATTGCGACTCCACTTTCTCTCTATACTAACGTTTAGCTTGTTTGATTGCCTTGCAGAGTGAGTAACTACACTGTTAATATTCTGCCATTTTACCAACTTGAGTTTCTGCCTATAGGACGGGAGGAGCAAGATGGAGTCGTGGTCAGATTTTACCGAAAGGAGGGCGGGCCTTGTAAGCATCCCAGGAGTTTGACTAGCAATGGTCGAGAGTCTTAGTAGCGTGACCCTGACCAAACCAAATAGAGACATCAAAAGGATCTCTAAGGTCAGGGCGTGACAGTAGCGTGAGTAGTACAGTCAATATGTTGATAGAACTTCGGCATCCTAGTCCTCAGATTTGCTCTGTTAAAATCCCTACAAAACAAATGCAGCCTCAGGATATGTGGTTTCCAGTTATAAAATCCAGTGAAATTCCAGTGAAATTTCTCAAAAGGTGCTTTATCACTAGCCCCCACCTTTTTTCCTCACCCAGGCAAGACGTGAAATGTGCAGGGGTACCAGGTAATAACATAGCTATATACAAGAGGTATCAGTACCGAGTCATGTTACCAGTACAGAGTCAATGTACAGGGGTACCAGGTAATAACATAGCTATATACAAGAGTTATCAGTACCGAGTCATGTTACCAGTACAGAGTCAATGTGCAGGGGTACCAGGTAATAACATAGCTATATACAAGAGGTATCAGTACCGAGTCATGTTAACAGTACAGAGTCAATGTGCAGGGGTACAAGGTAATAGCATAGCTATATTCAAGACGTACCAGTACTGAGTCAATGTGCAGGGATACGAGGTAATATAATAGCTATATACAAGACGTACCAGTACTGAGTCAATGCGCAGGGGTACGAGGTAATATCATAGCTACATACAAGACGTACCAGTACTGAGTCAATGCGCAGAGATATGAGGTAATGTAATAGCTACAGTGGGGATAACAAGTATTTGATACACTGCCGATTTTGCAGGTTTTCCTACTTACAAAGCATGTTGAGGTCTGTAATTTTTTATCATAGGTACACTTCAACTGTGAGAGACGGAATCTAAAACAAAAATCCAGAAAATCACATTGTATGATTTTTAAGTAATTAATTAGCATTTTATTGCATGACAATAGTATTTGATCACCTACCAACCAGTAAGAATTCCGGCTCTCACAGACCTGTTAGTTTTTCTTTAAGAAGCCCTCCTGTTCTCCACTCATTACCTGTATTAACTGCACTTGTTTGAACTCGTTACCTGTATAAAAGTCACCTGTCCACACACTTAATCAAACAGACTAAAATTGTAGACCTGCACAAGGCTGGGATGGGCTACAGGACAATAGGCAAGCAGCTTGGTGAGAAGGCAACAACTGTTGGCGCAATTATTAGAAAATGGAAGAAGTTCAAGATGACGGTCAATCACCCTCGGTCTGGGGCTCCATGCAAGATCTCACCTCGTGGGGCATCAATGATCATGAGGAAGGTGAGGGATCAGCCCAGAACTACATGGCAGGACATGGTCAATGACCGGAAGAGAGCTGGGACCACAGTCTCAAAGAAAACCATTAGTAACACACTACGCCGTCATGGATTAAAATCCTGCAGCGCACGCAAGGTCCCCCTGCTCAAGCCAGCGCATGTCCAGGCCCGTCTGAAGTTTGCCAATGACCATCTGGATGATCCAGTGGAGGAAGGGGAGAAGGTCATGTGGTCTGATGAGACAAAGATAGAGCTTTTTGGTCTAAACTCCACTCGCCGTGTTTGGAGGAAGAAGAAGGATGAGTACAACCCCAAGAACACCATCCCAAACCGTGAAGCATGGAGGTGGAAACATTCTTTGGGGATGCTTTTCTGCGAAGGGGACAGGACGACTGCACCGTATTGAGGGGAGGATGGATGGGGCCATGTATCGCGAGATCTTGGACAATAACCACCTTCCCTCAGTAAGAGCATTGAAGATGGGTCGTGGCTGGGTTTTCCAGCATGACAACGACCCGAAACACACAGCCAGGGCAAATAAGGAGTGGCTCCGTAAGAAGCATCTCAAGGTCCTGGAGTGGCCTAGCCAGTCTCCAGACCTGAACCCAATAGAAATCTTTGGAGGGAGCTGAAAGTCCGTATTGCCCAGCGACAGCCCCGAAACCTGAAGGATCTGGAGAAGGTCTGTATGGAGGAGTGGGCCAAAATCCCTGCTGCTGTGTGTGCAAACCTGGTCAAGAACTACAGGAAACGTATGATCTCTGTAATTGCAAACAAAGGTTTCTGTACCAAATATTAAGTTCTGCTTTTCTGATGTATCAAATACTTATGTCATGCAATAAAATGCAAATTAATTTCTTAAAAATCATACAATGTGATTTTCTAGATTTTTGTTTTAGATTCCGTCTTTCACAGTTGAAGTGTACCTATGATAAAAATTACAGACCTCTACATGCTTTGTAAGTAGGGAAACCTGCAAAATCGGCAGTGTTTCAAATACTTGTTCTCCCCACTGTATATACAAGACGTACCAGTACAGAGTCAATGTGCAGGGGTACGAGGTAATATCATAGATACATACAAGACATACCAGTACTGAGTCAATGCGCAGGGATATGAGGTAATGTAAATGCTATATACAAGATGTACCGGTACTGAGTCAATAGCTAATATCATAGCTATATACAAGATGTACCAGTACTGAGTCAATGTGCAGGAATATGAGGTAATGTAGATGCTATATACAAGACGTACCGGTACTGAGTCAATGCGCAGGGATATGAGGTAATATCATAGCTATATACAAGACGTACCAGTACTGAGTCAATGTGCAGGGGTACGAGGTAATATCATAGCTACATACAAGACGTACCAGTACTGAGTCAATGTACCAGTACTGAGTCAATGTGCAGGGATATGAGGTAATATCATAGCTATATACAAGACGTACCAGTACTGAGTCAATGTGCAGGGATACGAGGTAATATCATAGCTATATACAAGACGTACCAGTACTGAGTCAATGCGCAGGGGTACGAGGTAATATCATAGCTATATACAAGACGTACCAGTACTGAGTCAATGCGCAGGGGTACGAGGTAATATCATAGCTACATACAAGACGTACCAATACTGAGTCAATGCGCAGAGATATGAGGTAATTGAGGTATATATATACATATAATAAAGTGGAAAAAAGTTAGATAATAAACAGTGCAGCAGCATACAGTCCCATTCAAACGTTTGGACACACCTACTCATTCAAGGGTTTTTCTTTATTTTTACTATTTTCTACATTGTAGAATAATAGTGAAGACATCACAACTATGAAATAACACATATGGAATCATGTAGTAACCAAAAAAGTGTTAAACCAATCAAAATAGACACCCTTTGCCTTGATGACAGCTTTAAACACTCTTGGTATTCTCTCAACCAGCTTCATGAGTTAGTCACCTGGAAGCATTTCAATTAACAGGTGTGCCTTGTTAATTTGTGGAATTTCTTTCCTTAATGCGTTTGAGCCAATCAGTTGTGTTGTGACACGGTAGATAGACCTACAGAAGATATCCCTATTTGGTAAAAGACCAAGTCCATATTATGGAAAGAACAGCTCAAATAAGCAAAGAGAAATGACAGTCCATCATTACTTTAAGACATTAAGGTCAGTCAATCCGGAACATATCAAGAACTTTAAATGTTTCTTCAAGTGCAGTCGCAACAACCATCAAGCGATATGATGAAACTGGCCCTCATGAGGGCCGCCACAGGAAAGGAAGACCCAGAGTTACCTCTGCTGCAGAGGATAAGTTCATTAGAGTTACCAGCCTCAGACATTGCAGCCCAAATAAATGCTTCACAGAGTTAATAGACACATCTCAACATCAACTGTTCAGAGGAGACCGTCTGAATCAGGCCTTCATGGTCGAATTGCTGCAAAGAAACCACTGCTAAAGGACACCAATAAGAAGAGACTTGCTTGGGCCAAGAAAGACGAGCAATGGACATTAGACCGGTGGAGATTTTGACTGGTACTGTATATATATGCTTTATGTTGTTGTATTGTATCATCTTTTCAAAACATTTTTTAAATTATATTTGGTTTTATATAATTGACTAAAACTCTATTTTTCTATAAATCTCGTCCCCTTGAAACGAGCCCAAACAAAACAAAACAATCTCCAAAACGGCAAAAAGTACAGTCAAAATAAATTGTGAGCAACACACTGGCTAAAGACGAAACCAGAACCAGAAGTGACGCGGAACACCATATCCTCGTTTGAACAACATCCATGTCAACGTCACCCACACAAACTTCATCAAACTCTTCCTCTGGATGTATCTCAGCAAAGAGAGGGGAGAGGGAAACATCTTTACGCTGTTCAGCAATCAGCTGCTTCCTAGACATCGAAGTTTCAATTGAAGGGACCCTCCCTTCAGAGGACCTAAAAACTCATTGTTTTAGTGGGAGGGGCATCGGGGGTATACTGGGTGTTTTAGTGGGAGGGGCATCGGGGGTATACTGGGTGTTTTAGTGGGAGGGGCATCGGGGGTATACTGGGTGTTTTAGTGGGAGGGGCATCGGGGGTATACTGGGTGTTTTAGTGGGAGGGGCATCATGGGTATACTGGGTGTTTTAGTGGGTGGGGCAGAAGTTGGCCCTTACCTCATACTTCTGAAGGAGTTGGCCCTTACCTCATACTACTGAAGGAGTTGGCCCTCACCTCATACTTCTGAAGGAGTTGGCCCCCACCTCATACTTCTGAAGGAGTTGGCCCTCACCTCATGCTTTGCTTAGTTTGATTTGTCACCCTGGTGAAACAGGGTCATTAAACTGTTTAACAGCTCATTACATTTCAGTTCAATGTGTAGTTATTTATCATATACGGAAGATATGTACATGTTTGTGGGTGGAGAGACATTCACACCATGCAGACTAAGAGTTTATGACAAGTTATTTTAAAGATCTTGCATGATATACGATCTGCATTTTTGTATTTGAGGGACATGTTTCTCTAAGCTCCAAACTTATTCTGGGGGGGAGGTGATATTCTGATAACTGCCAGATGTCATTAAGCAGTTGAGTAAACTGTCACTATAAAACTGTCATTGCACATATTTGAAGTATTTTCGGAGGGCCTTGGGAGGATTGGACAGTAACACTTGATCCAATACATTTAAGAGTGCTTTAAATGACTCCGTCTGTGCTCGCCAAATAGTTTTATCACCACAGACAGGAGTTTGTCTGACACCCAATGCCTTGGCTCACGTCAGGATTTGTTACACGATACCAATATAGCTAACAGCCAGTTAAAATCTAAAACTAAATGTGAAAATGTTAATTAATGTCACATGCTCTGGCATGGATCCACTAAACAGCCGAGCTCTGCTTATTTTCCAGATCACATATCTGGCTGCAGATCTATTATAGGGGCCAATGTCAGCAATGCCAGGACATCCTGGTTGACTAATAAGGTCAAAATAATGTGCTGGCCTGCATAAGATCTCTCTGTGGTCCACAGTATTGATTATGAGATCTTTTCAGCAGTGTGAAGTCAATGGAGGGCGAAATGTACTATTAATGTCATACATTTACAAGGAGAAACACTTGCATCAAATAGGCAGCTGGTGCGTTTTTCAGCAAGCTTTGCAAATCTTTTTTTGAGAACCTTGTGGTCAACTAATAAGGTCAAAAGAATATATTGTATATCTTTACAGATTTCAGCAAGCTTTGCTTTGTTGGCAGGTCTGCTGCCATTTGAGGCATACACCAGATGACTATAAACAGACATAAACCTGATGTGGTCATTAAATGGACCAGTAACTGATCTGCTTCTTTATTATTACAAATGTAAAGACAACACAAATTGTAGGAAGACACAGTCAAGGACAAGAAAAGTTAGTCCATAACAGAGAACATCAATAAAACGGTGAATCCCACACCCTCCCTTCAGCTGCAGCTGTTGGAACACAAGCCTCTGTGGGAGCAGGGGACTGGTCTTAGGCAATCTTTAGGAACAGTCAAGTGACAGTCCAATCCCCCAGATGGCCCGACACCAATGATCAATATCTAGATGTGAAACACTTGACATCCCGTCACACAGTTGGACGACTGATTTAACACTAGAAGTGTTGACTCAATTTTTGACTCAATTTGAATAAAATAAAAAATATTAATCATGACCCCCTCCATCGTAGATTTTTCCTAAATAAGTATATTTAAGGCCAGGCACCAAAAGCTAAAATAAAATGTTGCATCTACTCTTGTTTTTGTTTTTGTGTTGATGTTTTTGTATTAAGGTCCATTAATATTAGTATTTTCAAAAAGTTAAAATAAACACCTAATTTTTTTTATGAAAATGTATATTTGGAGGGGCAGCTTAGATATTCGACATACTTCTGATTCCACTGCCTACTCCTCCTACAGTGTTCATGCTAGAAACGCCGTTCCAACTTCAGAACGTGCGGAATGGTCTGGATCGAGTTGCTTGTACACAACGTTTTGAAATCTGCTAAACTTTTTACGTTATTTCACTTTTCTCACTCCATCCGTTAACATGGGATTTGACAAGATTCTAAAGCGCCCCATTGGGACATCATCACTTCAAACTGACATTCTCTGTAAGTGAAATCATGCAGCTAATAATAATCATCAGCTAATGATTCCACTTTCAACCACTTAGACAAAAAAGCTTTGTCTACTTCTCTGCTACTCAAATCTGGCGTTTGGACAAAAAAATAACATTCGTATCAAAAGTTACAGCAGTTTAAGTAACCGCATCAACATCATTTTCTGTAACATTTTGGCAAACAACGTCTGTTTTGACCACTACCGCAAAAAGTTAGACAAAAAGTTAGAGCGTATGGAATATTCGTCTACTTCTCTGCTATTCATAGCTGTTCCCGCAATCAAAATATTCAATAAGGAATTTACGGTACAGCTGTTTTTGTAACTGCATTACCACGTGTTTTTCAATTACATACCACAACTACACAACTTCTGATCACACATTTAACTACTGACCACAACTTCTGACCTCAACCGCACAACTTCTGACCACACATTTAACTACTGACCGTATCCACACAATTACATACCTCAACCATAAAACAACCATAAAACAACCATAAAACAACCAAATCTCTCTGATAAATTAAAGAAACAACCAAGAGTGTTGTCTCATCAAATATTAGAAATCAACACGTGTCCAGTAAGAATTGTCTTTCAAGTTTCTTGTTACCTACATTAATGAGCAATAAATTATACATTTGTCATTAAATAATCAAATTCTTTGTCTCATGGTATATTAGTACATTGTTTAACAGAATTATCATATATGAATTATCATATCTGCCATGAGAAGTGACTGGATAGTTCCCTTAAAGAAAAGCACCTTTAGTCAATCTGCTTTCTCTGTGAGAGCTTCCCATGTCTGTAATACACTGCCATCAGACACACATAACTGCACCACACTTTCACAAAAAACATGAAGACATGGCTAAAGGTCAATCAGATTTGTGAACATAATCCCTAGCTGTGTATTGCCTCTGTCCATGTTGTCTGTTGTCTGTAGCTTGTGAGGTTTGGAAACACTTTGTTGCTTTTATGGATTTTGTCTTGTTGCTTTTTGTGCTGTGTTGTTCTGTCTGCATGCTATGTCTTGCTTGTTCTATGTTGTTCTGTCTGCATGCTACGTCTTGCTTGTTCTATGTTGTTCTGTCTGCATGCTATGTCTTGCTTGTTCTATGTTGTTCTGTCTGCATGCTACGTCTTGCTTGTTCTATGTTGTTCTGTCTGCATGCTATGTCTTGCTTGTTCTATGTTGTTCTGTCTGCATGCTATGTCTTGCTTGTTCTATGTTGCTCTGTCTGCATGCTATGTCTTGCTTGTTCTATGTTGTTCTGTCTGCATGCTATGTCTTGCTTGTTCTATGTTGTTCTGTCTGCATGCTATGTCTTGCTTGTTCTATGTTGTTCTGTCTGCATGCTACGTCTTGCTTGTTCTATGTTGTTCTGTCTGTATGCTATGTCTTGCTTGTTCTATGTTGTTCTGTCTGCATGCTACGTCTTGCTTGTTCTATGTTGTTCTGTCTGCATGCTATGTCTTGCTTGTTCTATGTTGTTCTGTCTGCATGCTATGTCTTGCTTGTTCTATGTTGTTCTGTCTGCATGCTATGTCTTGCTTGTTCTATGTTCTTCTGTCTGCATGCTATGTCTTGCTTGTTCTATGTTGTTCTGTCTGCATGCTATGTCTTGCTTGTTCTATGTTGTTCTGTCTGCATGCTATGTCTTGCTTGTTCTATGTTGTTCTGTCTGCATGCTATGTCTTGCTTGTTCTATGTTGTTCTGTCTGCATGCTATGTCTTGCTTGTTCTATGTTGTTCTGTCTGCATGCTATGTCTTGCTTGTTCTATGTTGTTCTGTCTGCATGCTATGTCTTGCTTGTTCTATGTTGTTCTGTCTGCATGCTATGTCTTGCTTGTTCTATGTTGTTCTGTCTGCATGCTATGTCTTGCTTGTTCTATGTTGTTCTGTCTGCATGCTATGTCTTGCTTGTTCTATGTTGTTCTGTCTGCATGCTATGTCTTGCTTGTTCTATGTTGCTCTGTCTGCATGCTATGTCTTGCTTGTTCTATGTTGCTCTGTCTGCATGCTATGTCTTGCTTGTTCTATGTTTCTCTGTCTGCATGCTATGTCTTGCTTGTTCTATGTTGTTCTGTCTGCATGCTACGTCTTGCTTGTTCTATGTTGTTCTGTCTGCATGCTATGTCTTGCTTGTTCTATGTTGTTCTGTCTGCATGCTATGTCTTGCTTGTTCTATGTTGCTCTGTCTGCATGCTATGTCTTGCTTGTTCTATGTTGTTCTGTCTGCATGCTATGTCTTGCTTGTTCTATGTTGTTCTGTCTGCATGCTATGTCTTGCTTGTTCTATGTTGTTCTGTCTGCATGCTACGTCTTGCTTGTTCTATGTTGTTCTGTCTGTATGCTATGTCTTGCTTGTTCTATGTTGTTCTGTCTGCATGCTACGTCTTGCTTGTTCTATGTTGTTCTGTCTGCATGCTATGTCTTGCTTGTTCTATGTTGTTCTGTCTGCATGCTATGTCTTGCTTGTTCTATGTTGTTCTGTCTGCATGCTATGTCTTGCTTGTTCTATGTTCTTCTGTCTGCATGCTATGTCTTGCTTGTTCTATGTTGTTCTGTCTGCATGCTATGTCTTGCTTGTTCTATGTTGTTCTGTCTGCATGCTATGTCTTGCTTGTTCTATGTTGTTCTGTCTGCATGCTATGTCTTGCTTGTTCTATGTTGTTCTGTCTACATGCTATGTCTTGCTTGTTCTATGTTGTTCTGTCTGCATGCTATGTCTTGCTTGTTCTATGTTGTTCTGTCTGCATGCTATGTCTTGCTTGTTCTATGTTGTTCTGTCTGCATGCTATGTCTTGCTTGTTCTATGTTGTTCTGTCTGCATGCTATGTCTTGCTTGTTCTATGTTGTTCTGTCTGCATGCTATGTCTTGCTTGTTCTATGTTGTTCTGTCTGCATGCTATGTCTTGCTTGTTCTATGTTGTTCTGTCTGCATGCTATGTCTTGCTTGTTCTATGTTGTTCTGTCTGCATGCTATGTCTTGCTTGTTCTATGTTGTTCTGTCTGCATGCTATGTCCTGCTTGTTCTATGTTGTTCTGTCTGCATGCTATGTCCTGCTTGTTCTATGTTGTTCTGTCTGCATGCTATGTCTTGCTTGTTCTATGTTGTTCTGTCTGCATGCTATGTCTTGCTTGTTCTATGTTGTTCAGTCTGCATGCTATGTCTTGCTTGTTCTATGTTGCTCTGTCTGCATGCTATGTCTTGCTTGTTCTATGTTGTTCAGTCTGCATGCTATGTCTTGCTTGTTCTATGTTGTTCTGTCTGCATGCTATGTCTTGCTTGTTCTATGTTGCTCTGTCTGCATGCTATGTCTTGCTTGTTCTATGTTGCTCTGTCTGCATGCTATGTCTTTCTTGTTCTATGTTGCTCTGTCTGCATGCTATGTCTTGCTTGTTCTATGTTTCTCTGTCTGCATGCTATGTCTTGCTTGTTCTATGTTGCTCTGTCTGCATGCTATGTCTTGTTTGTTCTATGTTGTTCTGTCTGCATGCTATGTCTTGCTTGTTCTATGTTTCTCTGTCTGCATGCTATGTCTTGCTTGTTCTATGTTGCTCTGTCTGCATGCTATGTCTTGCTTGTTCTATGTTGCTCTGTCTGCATGCTATGTCTTGCTTGTTCTATGTTGCTCTGTCTGCATGCTATGTCTTGCTTGTTCTATGTTGCTCTGTCTGCATGCTATGTCTTGCTTGTTCTATGTTGTTCAGTCTGCATGCTATGTCTTGCTTGTTCTATGTTGCTCTGTCTGCATGCTATGTCTTGCTTGTTCTATGTTTCTCTGTCTGCATGCTATGTCTTGCTTGTTCTATGTTGTTCTGTCTGCATGCTATGTCTTGCTTGTTCTATGTTGCTCTGTCTGCATGCTATGTCTAGCTTGTTCTATGTTGTTCAGTCTGCATGCTATGTCTTGCTTGTTCTATGCTGTTCTGTCTGTATGCTATGTCTTGCTTGTTCTATGTTGTTCTGTCTGCATGCTATGTCTTGCTTGTTCTATGTTGTTCTGTCTGCATGCTATGTCTTGCTTGTTCTATGTTGTTCTGTCTGCATGCTATGTCTTGCTTGTTCTATGTTGTTCTGTCTGCATGCTATGTCTTGCTTGTTCTATGTTGTTCTGTCTGCATGCTATGTCTTGCTTGTTCTATGTTGTTCTGTCTGCATGCTATGTCTTGCTTGTTCTATGTTGTTCTGTCTGCATGCTATGTCTTGCTTGTTCTATGTTGTTCTGTCTGCATGCTATGTCTTGCTTGTTCTATGTTGTTCTGTCTGCATGCTATGTCTTGCTTGTTCTATGTTGTTCTGTCTGCATGCTATGTCTTGCTTGTTCTATGTTGTTCTGTCTGCATGCTATGTCTTGCTTGTTCTATGTTGTTCTGTCTGCATGCTATGTCTTGCTTGTTCTATGTTGTTCTGTCTGCATGCTATGTCTTGCTTGTTCTATGTTGTTCTGTCTGCATTCTATGTCTTGCTTGTTCTATGTTGTTCTGTCTGCATGCTATGTCTTGCTTGTTCTATGTTGTTCTGTCTGCATGCTATGTCCTGCTTGTTCTATGTTGTTCTGTCTGCATGCTATGTCTTGCTTGTTCTATGTTGTTCTGTCTGCATGCTATGTCTTGCTTGTTCTATGTTGTTCTGTCTGCATGCTATGTCTTGCTTGTTCTATGTTGTTCTGTCTGCATGCTATGTCTTGCTTGTTCTATGCTGCTCTGTCTGCATGCTATGTCTTGCTTGTTCTATGTTGCTCTGTCTGCATGCTATGTCTTGCTTGTTCTATGTTGTTCTGTCTGCATGCTATGTCTTGCTTGTTCTATGTTTCTCTGTCTGCATGCTATGTCTTGCTTGTTCTATGTTGCTCTGTCTGCATGCTATGTCTTTCTTGTTCTATGTTGCTCTGTCTGCATGCTATGTCTTGCTTGTTCTATGTTTCTCTGTCTGCATGCTATGTCTTGCTTGTTCTATGTTGCTCTGTCTGCATGCTATGTCTTGTTTGTTCTATGTTGTTCTGTCTGCATGCTATGTCTTGCTTGTTCTATGTTTCTCTGTCTGCATGCTATGTCTTGCTTGTTCTATGTTGCTCTGTCTGCATGCTATGTCTTGCTTGTTCTATGTTGCTCTGTCTGCATGCTATGTCTTGCTTGTTCTATGTTGCTCTGTCTGCATGCTATGTCTTGCTTGTTCTATGTTGTTCTGTCTGCATGCTATGTCTTGCTTGTTCTATGTTTCTCTGTCTGCATGCTATGTCTTGCTTGTTCTATGTTTCTCTGTCTGCATGCTATGTCTTGCTTGTTCTATGTTGCTCTGTCTGCATGCTATGTCTTGCTTGTTCTATGTTATGCTATGTCTTGCTTGTTCTATGTTTCTCTGTCTGCATGCTATGTCTTGCTTGTTCTATGTTGCTCTGTCTGCATGCTATGTCTTGCTTGTTCTATGTTGCTCTGTCTGCATGCTATATCTTGCTTGTTCTATGTTGCTCTGTCTGCATGCTATGTCTTGCTTGTTCTATGTTGCTCTGTCTGCATGCTATGTCTTGCTTGTTCTATGTTATGCTATGTCTTGCTTGTTCTATGTTTCTCTGTCTGCATGCTATGTCTTGCTTGTTCTATGTTGCTCTGTCTGCATGCTATGTCTTGCTTGTTCTATGTTGCTCTGTCTGCATGCTATGTCTTGCTTGTTCTATGTTATGCTATGTCTTGCTTGTTCTATGTTTCTCTGTCTGCATGCTATGTCTTGCTTGTTCTATGTTGCTCTGTCTGCATGCTATGTCTTGCTTGTTCTATGTTGCTCTGTCTGCATGCTATATCTTGCTTGTTCTATGTTGCTCTGTCTGCATGCTATGGAAGGGGGATGCCTAGTCAGTTGTAAGGGGAAAAGGGGATACCTAGTCAGTTGAAAGGGGGATACCTAGTCAGTTGTAAGGGGAAAGGGGGATACCTAGTCAGTTGTAAAGGGAAAGGGGGATACCTAGTCAGTTGTAAAGGGAAAGTGGGATACCTAGTCAGTTGTAAAGGGAAAGTGGGATACCTAGTCAGTTGAAAAGGGAAAAGGGGATACCTAGTCAGTTGTAAGGGGAAAGGGGGATACCTAGTCAGTTGTAAAGGGAAAAGGGGATACCTAGTCAGTTTTAAGGGGAAAGGGGGATACCTAGTCAGTTGAAAGGGGGATACCTAGTCAGTTGTAAGGGGAAAGGGGGATACCTAGTCAGTTGTAAGGGGAAAGGGGGATACCTAGTCAGTTTTAAAGGGAAAGGGGGATACCTAGTCAGTTGTAGGGGGATACCTAGTCAGTTGTAGGGGGATACCTAGTCAGTTGTAAGGGAAAGGGGGATACCTAGTCAGTTGTAAAGGGAAAGGGGGATACCTAGTCAGTTGTAAAGGGAAAGGGGGATACCTAGTCAGTTGTAAAGGGAAAGGGGGATACCTAGTCAGTTGTAAGGGAAAGGGGGATACCTAGTCAGTTGTAAAGGGAAAGGGGGATACCTAGTCCGTTGGAAAGGGAAAGGGGGATACCTAGTCAGTTGTAAGGGGAAAGGGGGATACCTAGTCAGTTGTAAAGGGAAAGGGGGATACCTAGTCAGTTGTAAGGGAAAATGGGGATACCTAGTCAGTTGTAAGGGGAAAGGGGGATGCCTAGTCAGTTGTAAGGGGAAAGGGGGATACGTAGTCAGTTGTAAGGGGGATACCTAGTCAGTTGTAAGGGGAAAGGGGGATACCTAGTCAGTTGTAAAGTGAAAGGGGGATACCTAGTCAGTTGTAAAGGGAAAGTGGGATACCTAGTCAGTTGTAAGGGGAAAGGGGGATACCTAGTCAGTTGTAAGGGGGAAGGGGGACACCTAGTCAGTTGTAAGGGGAAAGGGGGATACCTAGTCAGTTGGAAAGGGACAGGGGGATACCTAGTCAGTTGGAAAGGGAAAGGGGGACACCTAGTCAGTTGTAAGGGGAAAGGGGGATACCTAGTCAGTTGGAAAGGGAAAGGGGGATACCTAGTCAGTTGGAAAGGGGGATACCTAGTCGGTTGTAAGGGGAAAGAGGGACACCTAGTCAGTTGAAAGGGGGATACCTAGTCAGTTGGAAAGGGAAAGGGGGATACCTAGTCAGTTGGAAAGGGAAAGGGGGATACCTAGTCCGTTGTAAGGGGAAAGGGGGATACCTAGTCAGTTGTAAGGGGAAACGGGGATACCTAGTCAGTTGGAAAGGGAAAGGGGGATACCTAGTCAGTTGTAAGGGGAAAGGGGGATACCTAGTCAGTTGGAAAGGGAAAGGGGGATACCTAGTCAGTTGTAAGGGGAAAGGGGGATACCTAGTGAGTTGAAAGGGGGATACCTAGTCAGTTGGAAAGGGGGATACCTAGTCCGTTGTAAGGGGAAAGGGGGATACCTAGTCAGTTGGAAAGGGAAAGGGGGATACCTAGTCAGTTGTAAGGGGAAAGGGGGATACCTAGTGAGTTGAAAGGGGGATACCTAGTCAGTTGGAAAGGGAAAGGGGGATACCTAGTCAGTTGGAAAGGGGGATACCTAGTCAGTTGGAAAGGGAAAGGGGGATACCTAGTCAGTTGTAAGGGGAAAGGGGGATACCTAGTCAGTTGAAAGGGGGATACCTAGTCAGTTGGAAAGGGAAAGGGGGATACCTAGTCAGTTGGAAAGGGGGATACCTAGTCCGTTGGAAAGGGAAAGGGGGATACCTAGTCAGTTGGAAAGGGAAAGGGGGATACCTAGTCAGTTGGAAAGGGAAAGGGGGATACCTAGTCAGTTGAAAGGGGGACACCTAGTCAGTTGAAAGGGGGATACCTAGTCAGTTGGAAAGGGAAAGGGGGATACCTAGTCAGTTGTAAGGGGAAAGGGGGACACCTAGTCAGTTGAAAGGGGGATACCTAGTCAGTTTTAAGGGGAAAGGGGGATACCTAGTCAGTTGTAAAGGGAAAGGGGGATACATAGTCAGTTGTAAGGGGGATACCTAGTCAGTTGGAAAGGGAAAGGGGGATACCTAGTCAGTTGAACGGGGATACCTAGTCAGTTGGAAAGGAAAATGGGGATACCTAGTCAGTTGGAAAGGGAAAGGGGGATACCTAGTCAGTTGGAAAGGGAAAGGGGGATACCTAGTCAGTTGTAAGGGGAAAGGGGGATACCTAGTCAGTTGTAAGGGGAAAGGGGGATACCTAGTCAGTTGTAAGGGGAAAGGGGGATACCTAGTCAGTTGTAAGGGGGATACCTAGTCAGTTGGAAAGGGGGATACCTAGTCAGTTGGAAAGGGAAGGGGGGATACCTAGTCAGTTGGAAAGGGAAAGGGGGATACCTGGTCAGTTGGAAAGGGAAAGGGGGATACCTAGTCAGTTGAAAGGGAAAGGGGGATACCTGGTCAGTTGTAAAGGGGGATACCTAGTCAGTTGTAAAGGGAAAGGGGGACACCTGGTCAGTTGTAAAGGGAAAGGGGGATACCTAGTCAGTTGGAAAGGGAAAGGGGGATACCTAGTCAGTTGGAAAGGGAAAGGGGGATACCTAGTCAGTTGTAAAGGGAAAAGGGGATACCTAGTCAGTTGTAAGGGAAAGGGGGATACCTAGTCAGTTGGAAAGGGAAAGGGGGATACCTAGTCAGTTGTAAAGGGAAAGGGGGATACCTGGTCAGTTGTAAAGGGGGATACCTAGTCAGTTGTAAAGGGAAAGGGGGATACCTAGTCAGTTGTAAAGGGAAAGGGGGATACCTGGTCAGTTGTAAAGGGGGATTCCTAGTCAGTTGTAAAGGGAAATGGGGACACCTGGTCAGTTGTAAAGGGAAAGGGGGATACCTAGTCAGTTGGAAAGGGAAAGGGGGATACCTAGTCAGTTGTAAGGGAAAGGGGGATACCTAGTCAGTTGGAAAGGGAAAGGGGGATACCTAGTCAGTTGTAAAGGGAAAGGGGGATACCTAGTCAGTTGTAAGGGAAAATGGGGATGCCTAGTCAGTTGTAAGGGGAAAGGGGGATACCTAGTCAGTTGTAAGGGGAAAGGGGGGTACCTAGTCAGTTGGAAAGGGGGATACCTAGTCAGTTGGAAAGGGAAGGGGGGATACCTAGTCAGTTGTAAAGGGAAAGGGGGAAACCTAGTCAGTTGTAAGGGGGATACCTAGTCAGTTGTAAGGGGAAAGGGGGATACCTAGTCAGTTGTAAGGGGAAAGGGGGGTACCTAGTCAGTTGGAAAGGGGGATACCTAGTCAGTTGGAAAGGGAAGGGGGGATACCTAGTCAGTTGTAAAGGGAAAGGGGGAAACCTAGTCAGTTGTAAGGGGGACACCTAGTCAGTTGTAAGGGGACAGGGGGATACCTAGTAAGTTGTAAGGGGAAAGGGGGGTACCTAGTCAGTTGGAAAGGGGGATACCTAGTCAGTTGTAAGGGGAAAGGGGGATGCCTAGTCAGTTGTAAGGGGAAAGGGGGATACCTAGTCAGTTGGAAAGGGGGATACCTAGTCAGTTGTAAGGGGAAAGGGGGATGCCTAGTCAGTTGTAAGGGGAAAGGGGGATACCTAGTCAGTTGGAAAGGGGGATACCTAGTCAGTTGTAAGGGGAAAGGGGGATGCCTAGTCAGTTGTAAGGGGAAAGGGGGATACCTAGTCAGTTGTAAGGGGAAAGGGGGATACCTAGTCAGTTGTTAAGGGGGATACCTAGTCAGTTGTAAAGGGAAAGGGGGAAACCTAGTCAGTTGTAAGGGGAAAGGGGGATGCCTAGTCAGTTGTAAGGGGAAAGGGGGATACCTAGTCAGTTGTAAGGGGAAAGGGGGATACCTAGTCAGTTCTAAGGGGGATACCTAGTCAGTTGTAAGGGGAAAGGGGGATACCTAGTCAGTTGTTAAGGGGGATACCTAGTCAGTTGTAAAGGGAAAGTGGGATACCTAGTCAGTTCTAAGGGGGAAGGGGGATACCTAGTCAGTTCTAAGGGGGAAGGGGGATACCTAGTCAGTTCTAAGGGGGATACCTAGTCAGTTGGAAAGGGAAAGGGGGAAACCTAGTCAGTTGTAGGGGGATACCTAGTCAGTTGTAAGGGAAAGGGGGATACCCAGTCAGTTGTAAAGGGAAAGGGGGATACCTAGTCAGTTGTAAAGGGAAAGGGGGATACCTAGTCAGTTGTAAAGGGAAAGGGGGATACCTAGTCAGTTGTAAGGGAAAGGGGGATACCTAGTCAGTTGTAAAGGGAAAGGGGGATACCTAGTCCGTTGGAAAGGGGGATACCTAGTCAGTTGTAAGGGGAAAGGGGGATACCTAGTCAGTTGTAAAGGGAAAGGGGGATACCTAGTCAGTTGTAAGGGAAAATGGGGATACCTAGTCAGTTGTAAGGGGAAAGGGGGATGCCTAGTCAGTTGTAAGGGGAAAGGGGGATACGTAGTCAGTTGTAAGGGGGATACCTAGTCAGTTGTAAGGGGAAAGGGGGATACCTAGTCAGTTGTAAAGGGAAAGTGGGATACCTAGTCAGTTGTAAGGGGAAAGGGGGATACCTAGTCAGTTGTAAGGGGGAAGGGGGACACCTAGTCAGTTGTAAGGGGAAAGGGGGATACCTAGTCAGTTGGAAAGGGAAAGGGGGATACCTAGTCAGTTGGAAAGGGAAAGGGGGACACCTAGTCAGTTGTAAGGGGAAAGGGGGATACCTAGTCAGTTGGAAAGGGAAAGGGGGATACCTAGTCAGTTGGAAAGGGGGATACCTAGTCGGTTGTAAGGGGAAAGGGGGATGCCTAGTCAGTTGAAAGGGGGATACCTAGTCAGTTGGAAAGGGAAAGGGGGATACCTAGTCAGTTGGAAAGGGAAAGGGGGATACCTAGTCCGTTGTAAGGGGAAAGGGGGATACCTAGTCAGTTGTAAGGGGAAAGGGGGATGCCTAGTCAGTTGAAAGAGGGATACCTAGTCAGTTGGAAAGGGGGATACCTAGTCTGTTGTAAGGGGAAAGGGGGATACCTAGTCAGGTGGAAAGGGAAAGGGGGATACCTAGTCAGTTGTAAGGGGAAAGGGGGATACCTAGTCAGTTGAAAGGGGGATACCTAGTCAGTTGGAAAGGGAAAGGGGGATACCTAGTCAGTTGGAAAGGGGGATACCTAGTCAGTTGGAAAGGGAAAGGGGGATACCTAGTCAGTTGTAAGGGGAAAGGGGGATACCTAGTCAGTTGAAAGGGGGATACCTAGTCAGTTGGAAAGGGAAAGGGGGATACCTAGTCAGTTGGAAAGGGGGATACCTAGTCCGTTGGAAAGGGAAAGGGGGATACCTAGTCAGTTGGAAAGGGAAAGGGGGATACCTAGTCAGTTGGAAAGGGAAAGGGGGATACCTAGTCAGTTGTAAGGGGAAAGGGGGACACCTAGTCAGTTGAAAGGGGGATACCTAGTCAGTTGGAAAGGGGGATACCTAGTCAGTTGTAAGGGGAAAGGGGGACACCTAGTCAGTTGAAAGGGGGATACCTAGTCAGTTTTAAGGGGAAAGGGGGATACCTAGTCAGTTGTAAAGGGAAAGGGGGATACATAGTCAGTTGTAAGGGGGATACCTAGTCAGTTGGAAAGGGAAAGGGGGATACCTAGTCAGTTGAAAGGGGTAACCTAGTCAGTTGGAAAGGAAAATGGGGATACCTAGTCAGTTGGAAAGGGAAAGGGGGATACCTAGTCAGTTGTAAGGGGAAAGGGGGATACCTAGTCAGTTGTAAGGGGAAAGGGGGATACCTAGTCAGTTGTAAGGGGGATACCTAGTCAGTTGGAAAGGGGGATACCTAGTCAGTTGGAAAGGGAAGGGGGGATACCTAGTCAGTTGGAAAGGGATAGGGGGATACCTGGTCAGTTGGAAAGGGAAAGGGGGATACCTAGTCAGTTGAAAGGGAAAGGGGGATACCTGGTCAGTTGTAAAGGGGGATACCTAGTCAGTTGTAAAGGGAAAGGGGGACACCTGGTCAGTTGTAAAGGGAAAGGGGGATACCTAGTCAGTTGGAAAGGGAAAGGGGGATACCTAGTCAGTTGGAAAGGGAAAGGGGGATACCTAGTCAGTTGTAAAGGGAAAAGGGGATACCTAGTCAGTTGTAAGGGAAAGGGGGATACCTAGTCAGTTGGAAAGGGAAAGGGGCTACCTAGTCAGTTGTAAAGGGAAAGGGGGATACCTGGTCAGTTGGAAAGGGGGATACCTAGTCAGTTGTACAGGGGGATACCTAGTCAGTTGGAAAGGGAAAGGGGGATACCTAGTCAGTTGGAAAGGGAAAGGGGGATACCTAGTCAGTTGGAAAGGGAAAGGGGGATACCTAGTCAGTTGTAAAGGGAAAGGGGGATACCTGGTCAGTTGTAAAGGGGGATACCTAGTCAGTTGTAAAGGGAAATGGGGACACCTGGTCAGTTGTAAAGGGAAAGGGGGATACCTAGTCAGTTGGAAAGGGAAAGGGGGATACCTAGTCAGTTGTAAGGGAAAGGGGGATACCTAGTCAGTTGGAAAGGGAAAGGGGGATACCTAGTCAGTTGTAAGGGGAAAGGGGGATGCCTAGTCAGTTGTAAGGGGAAAAGGGGATACCTAGTCAGTTGTAAAGGGAAAGGGGGATACCTAGTCAGTTGTAAAGGGAAAGGGGGATACCTAGTCAGTTGTAAGGGGACAGGGGGATACCTAGTCGGTTGTAAGGGGAAAGGGGGACACCTAGTCAGTTGTAAGGGGAAAGGGGGATACCTAGTCAGTTGTAAGGGGACAGGGGGATACCTAGTCAGTTGTAAGGGGAAAGGGGGATACCTAGTCAGTTGTAAGGGGAAAGGGGGACACCTAGTCGGTTGTAAGGGGAAAGGGGGATACCTAGTCAGTTGTAAGGGGAAAAGGGGATACCTAGTCAGTTGTAAAGGGAAAGTGGGATACCTAGTCGGTTGTAAGGGGAAAGGGGGATACCTAGTCAGTTGTAAGGGGAAAGGGGGATACCTAGTCAGTTGTAAGGGGAAAAGGGGATACCTAGTCAGTTGTAAAGGGAAAGTGGGATACCTAGTCAGTTGTAAAGGGAAAGTGGGATACCTAGTCAGTTGTAAAGGGAAAGTGGGATACCTAGTCAGTTGTAAAGGGAAAGGGGGACACCTGGTCAGTTGTAAGGGGAAAGGGGGATACCTAGTCAGTTGTAAAGGGAAAGTGGGATACCTAGTCGGTTGTAAGGGGAAAGGGGGATACCTAGTCAGTTGTAAAGGGAAAGGGGGACACCTGGTCAGTTGTAAGGGGAAAGGGGGATACCTAGTCAGTTGTAAAGGGAAAGTGGGATACCTAGTCAGTTGAAAAGGGAAAGGGGGATACCTAGTCAGTTGTAAAGGGAAAGTGGGATACCTAGTCAGTTGAAAAGGGAAAGTGGGATACCTAGTCAGTTGTAAAGGGAAAGTGGGATACCTAGTCAGTTGTAAAGGGAAAGTGGGATACCTAGTCAGTTGAAAAGGGAAAGGGGGATACCTAGTCAGTTGTAAGGGGAAAGGGGGATACCTAGTCAGTTGTAAGGGGAAAGGGGGATACCTAGTCAGTTGTAAAGGGAAAGGGGGATACCTAGTCAGTTGGAAAGGGGGATACCTAGTCGGTTGTAAGGGGAAAGGGGGACACCTAGTCAGTTGTAAGGGGAAAGGGGGATACCTAGTCAGTTGTAAGGGGAAAGGGGGGTACCTAGTCAGTTGGAAAGGGGGATACCTAGTCAGTTGGAAAGGGAAGGGGGGATACCTAGTCAGTTGTAAAGGGAAAGGGGGAAACCTAGTCAGTTGTAAGGGGGATACCTAGTCAGTTGTAAGGGGAAAGGGGGATACCTAGTCAGTTGTAAGGGGAAAGGGGGGTACCTAGTCAGTTGGAAAGGGGTATACCTAGTCAGTTGGAAAGGGAAGGGGGGATACCTAGTCAGTTGTAAAGGGAAAGGGGGAAACCTAGTCAGTTGTAAGGGGGACACCTAGTCAGTTGTAAGGGGAAAGGGGGATACCTAGTCAGTTGTAAGGGGAAAGGGGGGTACCTAGTCAGTTGGAAAGGGGAAAGGGGGATACCTAGTCAGTTCTAAGGGGGATACCTAGTCAGTTGTAAGGGGAAAGGGGGATACCTAGTCAGTTGTTAAGGGGGATACCTAGTCAGTTGTAAAGGGAAAGTGGGATACCTAGTCAGTTCTAAGGGGGAAGGGGGATACCTAGTCAGTTCTAAGGGGGAAGGGGGATACCTAGTCAGTTCTAAGGGGGATACCTAGTCAGTTGGAAAGGGAAAGGGGGAAACCTAGTCAGTTGTAAGGGGGATACCTAGTCAGTTGTAAGGGGGAAACCTAGTCAGTTGTAAAGGGAAAGGGGGGATACCTAGTCAGTCGTACAACTGAATGCCTTCAACTGAAATGTGTCTTCCGCATTTAACCCAGGTATTTGACTGATCTGTTTAATGGTCCTATCAGGTTTCATATATAGTCATTTGAATTTAATTTCTCTACCATAAATCCACGTCGTTTTAGAGAATTTGACAGTACGCCCAATCGGCCTTACAACCCCAACCGTATCTCGTTGTGTGGGTGAGCAGTTTACTGATGTCAAAGTTGTAAACAGAGTGTCCCATGGTGGGGGTGGGTTATGGTATGGGCAGGCATAAGCTACGCACAACGAACACAATTGCATTTTATCGATGGCAATTTGAATGCACAGAGATACCATGACGAGATGCTAAGGCCCATTGTCGTGCCATTCATCCGCCGCCATCACCTCATGTTTCAGCATGATAATACACGACGCCATGTCGCAAGGATCTGTACACAATTCCTGGAAGCTGAAAATGTCCCAGTTCTTCCATGGCCTGCATACTCACCAGACATGTCACTCATTGAGCATGTTTGGGATGCTCTGGATCTATGTGTACGACAGCATGTTCCAGTTCCCGCCAATATTCAGAAACTTCGCACATCCATTGAAGAGGAGTGGGACAACATTCCACAGGCCACAATCAACAGCCTGATCAACTCTATGTGAAGGAGATGTGTCGCTGCATGAGGCAAATGTTGCTGACACCAGATACTGACTGGTTTTCTGATCCACGCCCCTACTTTTTCTTTTAACTTCATCTGTGACCAACAGATGCATATCTGTATTCCCAGTCATGTGAAATCCATAGATTAGGGCCTAATGAATTTCTTTCAATTAAGTGATTTCCTTATATGAACTATAACTGTAAAATCTTTGATTTGTTGCATTTTGCTTTTATATTTTTGTTCAGTATATGTTTTGATTTCTAAGACATTCTAAGGTTTGTATCATTCACAACTGAAGTTGCCCAATAACTCTAAATCTAGCGTATAGAACCCATTTCAAATGATCACTTTTACGCTCAACATAGCCACTTCATATGCGCACTCTCTCCGGAATGGGAAAATATTATTTCTATTTTACTATTTTAGTTCAATTTTATTCTTCTTACTATAAAATCATATAATATAAAATAATGGCACAGGACTTAAAGTCATATCTTTTTGCTAAATGAACTAGTTACAGCCTAAGGCATGGAGCATAGCCAGATAACATACAGTAGGCCAATTCATATTCCGTTCTTCTGAAATACATTTTCTTCATATCAGAATGTTTCTTTAGACCTAAAATACATCATGGATTTATTGTGATGGTGTATATTTGATTGATTTATTAGACTTTTTATAATGTAGATGTTCCAAAGGCTTGTATGTGTGGAGTCCTGGCGATGCTAAACATGTTTATGCTAATGAATGGTTAATTACTGTGAGACCGGCAGCCTTTTGCATGACAATAACTGTCTGACAAAATGTCATGACCGCCACAGCCCTAGTCATATCCTCTGGTGTATGGCTCAAATGGCAGCAGACCTGCCAACAAAGCAAAGCTTGCTGAAATCTGTAAAGCCACAGAGAGATCCGGTACTGGACAGCATATTCTTTTGACCTTATTAGTTGACCACAAGGTTCTCAAAAAAAGATTTGCAAAGCTTGCTGAAAAATGCACCAGCTGCCCATTTGACACAAGTGTTTCTCCTTGTAAATGTATGACATTAATAGTACATTTCGCCCTCCATTGACTTCACACTGCTGAAAAGATCTCATAATCAATACTGTGGACCACAGAGAGATCTTATGCAGGCCAGCACATTATTTTGACCTTATTAGTCAACCAGGATGTCCTGGCATTGCTGACATTGGCCCCTATAATAGATCTGCAGCCAGATATGTGATCTGGAAAATAAGCAGAGCTCGGCTGTTTAGTGGATCCATGCCAGAGCATGTGACATTAATTAACATTTTCACATTTAGTTTTAGATTTTAACTGGCTGTTAGCTGTATTGGTATCGTGTAACAAATCCTGACGTGAGCCAAGGCATTGGGTGTCAGACAAACTCCTGTCTGTGGTGATAAAACTACTTGGCGAGCACAGACGGAGTCATTTAAAGCACTCTTAAATGTATTGGATCAAGTGTTACTGTCCGATCCTCCTCCCAAGGCCCTGCCAAAATATGTTAAATATATGCAATTGCAGTTTTATAGTGACAGTTTACTCAACTGCTTAATGACATCTGGCAGTTATCAGTATATCAGTAGTTATACCAGCCCTCACTCTGAACATAACATGTTCGGGATGGGAGCAGGAGCTACAGTCTCTGACAACTTGCTGTTTTCTGATTTGTTATTAAGTGTTTTTGTGTCATAGAATTTTACAAATATTAGATGAGTATGTCAGGATTAGGCATGGCTAGTTACTACTGTAATGACCTAGCAAATTACTCAAAATGAAAAGAGGTATTTAACTTGCTAAATTACAAAAAAGCATGATATCATTTGCTGACAAGAGACACACTCTACAGCTAAGGATGAAGCAAAACGGAAGAAAGGGTTAGTGATTGGCGAGGTTGTATTTTACCAATATGGAGGAAAGGTCTAGGGTTAGTGATTGGCGTGGGTGTATTTTACCAATATGGAGGAAAGGTCTAGGGTTAGTGATTGGGTAGGTTGTATTTTACCAATATGGAGGAAAGGTCTAGGGTTAGTGATTGGGTAGGTAGATTTTTTTCAAAATGGAAGAAAGGGTTAGTGATTGGGGAGGTTGTACAAAAGAGGGGTTCTTATTCTTTTTGGAAATCAGATATAATGTCCATTCCACTATAAAAGATCCTCACGGGATCATTTAATAAGATCAGCTGGGACATCTTATATGAATGTCTGAAATACAATACTTTAACTTTGGCGGGTCCCTCATAAAATTGTGAAAGGTATTGTATTATACCAGGTCTCTGCAACAAAATCATAAACAATGGACACAAGTCAGATAGTTTGAAATGATCAAGAGCAGTGAGACAGGGTGGTTTAGTTGTCTCTCAATTCAATGATCTTATGTCTGTTCCTTCACCAGATAAAAGACAACTAAATAACTCATTGTTCATCCTGATCAGACAGGTTTTTTACATGGACGACACATTGGAGATAATATATAACAACTACTAGAAATAATAGAACATCATGAAACATTTAAGAAGCCAGGAATGATATTTATAGCAAATTTTGAAAAGGCATTTGATAAAGTAAGACTGGATTTTTTTTTAAATGCCTGGATATTTTCAATTTTGGTAATTCTCTTATAAAATGGGTAAAAATAATGTACAGCAACCCCAGGTGTAAAATAGTAAATAATGGCTACTTCTCAGAGAGTTTTGAATTGTCAAGAGGAGTTAAACAAGGGTGTCCGCTGTCACCATGGACACCATATCTATTCGTTATGGCCATCGAAATGCTAGCTATTAAAATCAGATCCAATAACAACATTAGAGGATTAGAAATCCAAGGCTTAAAAACAAAGGTGTCCATGTATGCCGATGATTCAAGTTTTATATTAAGTCCTCAAGCTAGATCCCTGCAATGTCTCATTGAAGATCTAGATAAAGTTTCTGAACTCTCTGGACTAAAACCTAATTATGATAAGTGTACAATATTACTTATTGGATCCTTAAAAAATACAACTTTTACATTACCCTGCAGTTTACCTATAAAATGGGCTGATGGTGAAGTAAACATACTTGGTTTTCATATCACAAAATATATAAATAAGCTCTCCACAATGAATTTCAATAGAAAACTTGTAAAAATAGACAAGATCCTGCAACCATGGAGAGGTAAATACCTGTCTATTTATGGAAAAAAGGCCCTGATTAACTCCTTAGTCGTATCTTAGTTTACTCACTTACTTATGGCACTGCCTACTCCCGATGATTCGTTTTTCAAATCATATGAGCCAAAAATATTTCGCTTTATCTGGGACGCTAAACCAGACAAAATAAAATGGGCCTATCCATATAATGAATATGAATTGGGTGGGTTGAGATTATTAAATATAAAAGCACTAAACCTCTCTCTAAAAGCTTTACTCATTCAAAAGTTTTATTTGAACCCTAAATGGTTCTCCAGTAGATTACTAAGAAAAGCTCATCCATTGTTTAAAAATTGCCTTTTTGCCTTTGTGCAGATTGCCATGTTTCATTTTTGATTAATCGAAAATTATACTTTTTTCAAAGTATCTCTCTTTTTCAAACAAGCATTCAATCTGGCTACAATTTCAATTTCATCCCCCTGAAAATATAAAACTAATATTACAACAAATATTATGGCTGAACTCAAATGTGCTGGTTGATAAAATACCTGTATTTATGGGAAAGATGTTTGAAAGGGTATTTTGTTCTTAAATGATATTGTAAATTGGAATGGTAAAGTTATGTCCTTCATAGAGTTCAGAATTGTACGGAAAGGTCTGCTCAATCCAAGAACCAATTGATTACAGCATTTCCCCAAAAATGGAGGAGGCGGGTGGCAGCAGGTAGGGAACTGGTCTGTTGCCTAATATAAAAGATCAAAACAATAAAAATAGCATAAATAGGAAAGTATAGCAGTTTCATTTGAGGACCAGGATGTTGACAGCTGTGCCATACAGATTGCAAAATAGTTGGGAAGAGATTTTTGATGTACTGATTCCATGGTACATGAGTTGATATATAAAACAACGCAGATTCAAGACTTTGTGCTTTTCAGCTAAAATTATTATATAGAATTCTTGCCACCAACATAATGTTGAATATTTGGGGCATAAAATCATCGAAGCTCTGCAGATTTTGTTGTGAGGATACAGAATCAATAGACCATTTATTTTAGTATTGCCCTCAGGTAGCCTGTTTCTGGTCTCAGGTTCAGGAATGGCTGAAAATGCATAGCATTGATCTAAAATTGACCCTAGAAATAGTACTGTTAGGAGATCTAGATAGACCGGGTCAGTCAATTACTAATATACTAATACTCCTTGTAAAAGCATTTATCTTCAACTCGCAATCTGTGGATTCTATTTGATTAGATACATTGAAATTGTACGTTAAACATCACAGCATAGTTGAAAGATATGTGTTGCGTAAAAACCCGAAGTGGGTGGCCAGCAGAGATAGATGGGATGGGCTGAGGGAAGCTGAGGGTTGGGATGTGGAATTGGAGACAAGTGGGAGTGGAGTTACTGGGTGGGAGATAGAATGATGGTCAAAGATAAAAGTATTAAAAAAATTTAAGTCAAAATAAAACATAATAAAAAGTACATTTGAATGACACTCAGTGGCAGTGTTTTTACAACTAATGCTGGTTTGCCTGATGCTGATGCCATGCAGGTGTTTGTGCACATGCATATACACACACTCTCATTAAAATAAACACATACAAGAACACACACATACATGTAACAGACATGCACACAAACATATACAGTTGGCATGGCTGCTATGATTTCAGTTGTCCTTCATGTCCTTTGTTTTAAATTTGTTTAGTTTCATTTTTTTATTTTTTTTGCATTGTTGTTTTCTGTTTTCTTCTGTCTTTTCCTTTTTTCTCTTTAGTTCTCTTGGTTGTTGCTGCATTGGGGGGTTCATTATCTTGGTTGTTGGTGCATTGGGGGGTTCTTGGGGGTGGGGAATGAAATTCATTTTATTTATTTATTTATTCTTCCTGTGGGGGACTGTGGGAGGGGTCTCGAATGGTTGAGGGACAGCTATTTGGGAACTGTGGGGGGGGATCTTGGAGGGTTCGGGTTCACGTTTTTTGGCCTGGTGGGAGATCGGTCAACATGCCCTTGAGCAGGACATTGACCCTGGATGCTTCTGTGTGTCGCTCTGAATGGGAATCTGTTGGATGACTGGTATGATGTAGTTATTGAGCGGATTCATTGCAGGTATATTGTATGTTTCGAATATTCAATAAATAAAATAAAAAATATATATACTAAATTACTCATTTAATATAGTATAACTGAGTATGATCATTTAATATAGTATAGCTGAGTATTATCATGTAATATGTTATAACTGAATATTACTAATTTAATATAGTATTTTTTTAGTATTGTTTTTTTTCTCACTTTTATTTATACAGCGTGGGTCACCATTGAGACCAGGGTCTCATTTACAAGGGAGCCCTGTGAATAAAATGTAACACAAAATAATGTAAAATAACAATATCAGTACAATAAAATACAACATTAATCAAAACAAACACAACTCTCATCCTGTATCTAAACTGTCCAATGGAGACCAGCGAGTCCAGCTCCAATGGAGACCAGCTTCAATGGAGACCAGCGAGTCCAGCTCCAATGGAGACCAGCGAGTCCAGCTCCAATGGAGACCAGCGAGTCCAGCTTCAATGGAGACCAGCGAGTCCAGCTCCAATGGAGACCAGCGAGTCCAGCTCCAATGGAGACCAGCGAGTCCAGCTCCAATGGAGACCAGCAAGTCCAGCTTCAATGGAGACCAGCTTCAATGGAGACCAGCTTCAATGGAGACCAGCGAGTCCAGCTTCAATGGAGACCAGCGAGTCCACCTTCAATGGAGACCAGCTTCAATGGAGACCAGCTTCAATGGAGACCAGCGAGTCCAGCTTCAATGGAGACCAGCTTCAATGGAGACCAGCTTCAATGGAGACCAGCGAGTCCAGCTTCAATGGAGACCAGCTTCAATGGAGACCAGCGAGTCCAGCTTCAATGGAGACCAGCTTCAATGGAGACCAGCGAGTCCAGCTTCAAGGTGGCCTGAAGGCCTTGAACTGGGGGAATACAAACTAAAAGCATGGAGACCAGCGAGTCCAGCTTCAAGGTGGTCTGAAGGCCTTGAACTGGGGGAATACAAACTAAAAGCATGGAGACCAGCGAGTCCAGCTTCAAGGTGGCCTGAAGGCCTTGAACTGGGGAAATACAAACTAAAAGCATGGAGACCAGCGAGTCCAGCTTCAAGGTGGCCTGAAGGCCTTGAACTGGGGGAATACAAACTAAAAGCATGGAGACCAGCGAGTCCAGCTTCAAGGTGGCCTGAAGGCCTTGAACTGGGGGAATACAAACTAAAAGCATGGAGACCAGCGAGTCCAGCTTCAAGGTGGCCTGAAGGCCTTGAACTGGGGGAATACAAACTAAAAGCATGGAGACCAGCGAGTCCAGCTTCAAGGTGGCCTGAAGGCCTTGAACTGGGGGAATACAAACTAAAAGAATGGAGACCAGCGAGTCCAGCTTCAAGGTGGCCTGAAGGCCTTGAACTGGGGGAATACAAACTAAAAGAATGGAGACCAGCGAGTCCAGCTTCAAGGTGGCCTGAAGGCCTTGAACTGGGGGAATACAAACTAAAAGCATGGAGACCAGCGAGTCCAGCTTCAAGGTGGTCTGAAGGCCTTGAACTGGGGGAATACAAACTAAAAGCATGGAGACCAGCGAGTCCAGCTTCAAGGTGGCCTGAAGGCCAACTGGGGGAATACAAACTAAAAGCATGGAGACCAGCGAGTCCAGCTTCAAGGTGGCCTGAAGGCCTTGAACTGGGGGAATACAAACTAAAAGAATGGAGACCAGCGAGTCCAGCTTCAAGGTGGCCTGAAGGCCTTGAACTGGGGGAATACAAACTAAAAGCATGGAGACCAGCGAGTCCAGCTTCAAGGTGGTCTGAAGGCCTTGAACTGGGGGAATACAAACTAAAAGCATGGAGACCAGCGAGTCCAGCTTCAAGGTGGCCTGAAGGCCTTGAACTGGGGGAATACAAACTAAAAGCATGGAGACCAGCGAGTCCAGCTTCAAGGTGGCCTGAAGGCCTTGAACTGGGGGAATACAAACTAAAAGCATGGAGACCAGCGAGTCCAGCTTCAAGGTGGCCTGAAGGCCTTGAACTGGGGGAATACAAACTAAAAGAATGGAGACCAGCGAGTCCAGCTTCAAGGTGTATGAAGATGGTCCCCAGTGATAAAATGCAGTGATGTATACGAAGATGGTCCCCAGTGATAAAATGCTGTGATGTATACGAAGATGGTCCCCAGTGATAAAATGCTGTGATGTGTATGAAGATGGTCCCCAGTGATAAAATGCAGTGATGTGTATGAAGATGGTCCCCAGTGATAAAATGCAGTGATGAGTACGAAGATGGTCTCCAGTGATAAAATGCAGTGATGTATACGAAGATGGTCCCCAGTGATAAAATGCAGTGATGTGTACGAAGATGGTCCCCAGTGATAAAATGCAGTGATGTGTATGAAGATGGTCCCCAGTGATAAAATGCAGTGATGTGTACGAAGATGCAGTAGTCAGTGATAAAATACAGTGATGTGTACGAAGATGCAGTAGTCAGTGATAAAATGCAGTGATGTGTATGAAGATGGTCCCCAGTGATAAAATGCAGTGATGTGTACGAAGATGCAGTAGTCAGTGATGGAATGAATCTAAAAATGTCAAAACAGAGGCAGGCGCAGGCATGTAGATTATATCACAATAATCAAGTGCTGGGAGAAATATTGCTTGAAAAATCTTCCCCCTACTTTCAAAAGGTGAGGCAGGATTTATTTCTATAAAAGAAACCAATCTTAATTATCATATTTTTTGTCAGTTTTTCAATGTATGTTTCAGAAGGTAGATTATCGTCAACCCAAGTAGTTATAATGGAGACCTTGCTCAATTTGGGCTCCATTCAATGTGCAAATATGCAGGTCCTCAGGGTCAATAGGGTTAGGGTTAGGGTTAGACCTAGAGAACAACATGAACTTGGTTTTATTAGCATTTAGCACTAGTTTAAGGTCAGTAAAGGATTTTGAATTGAGTCAAAACCATGCTAAAGGTCATGAATGGCCTGCTGTACGGAGGGGGAACAGGACTAAATGACTATTTTAACAGAAAGAACAATATTATTTATGTAAATAGTGAAGAGAACAGGGCCCAAAATGGACCACTGCGGCACACCTTTCATAATATTGTGGAAATTAGATATGATACCATCGGTAAGTACACATTGTCTCCTGTTCGTTCGATAGTTCTTGAACCAATAGCAAGACACATGAAGAAACGTATGGAATGCTTTCAACAGATCCATAAATAAGGCAGCACAATGATTTTTAAGCATTAACAGGGCTATGTCCTGGTTTAAAACCAGACTGGTGCTCATCATCTAGACAGGTGTAGCTGCTGAAACAGGGCTATGTCCTGGTTTAAAACCAGACTGGTGCTCATCATCTAGACAGGTGTAGCTGCTGAAACAGGGCTATGTCCTGGTTTAAAACCAGACTGGTTCTCATCATCTAGACAGGTGTAGCTGCTGAAACAGTGCTATGTCCTGGTTTAAAACCAGACTGGTGCTCATCATCTAGACAGGTGTAGCTGCTGAAACAGTGCTATGTCCTGGTCTATAACCAGACTGGTGCTCATCATCTAGACAGGTGTAGCTGCTGAAACAGTGCTATGTCCTGGTTTAAAACCAGACTGGTGCTCATCATCTAGACAGGTGTAGCTGCTGAAACAGTGCTATGTCCTGGTTTAAAACCAGACTGGTGCTCATCATCTAGACAGGTGTAGCTGCTGAAACAGTGCTATGTCCTGGTTTAAAACCAGACTGGTGCTCATCATCTAGACAGGTGTAGCTGCTGAAACAGTGCTATGTCCTGGTTTAAAACCAGACTGGTGCTCATCATCTAGACAGGTGTAGCTGCTGAAACAGGGCTATGTCCTGGTTTAAAACCAGACTGGTGCTCATCATCTAGACAGGTGTAGCTGCTGAAACAGTGCTATGTCCTGGTTTAAAACCAGACTGGTGCTCATCATCTAGACAGGTGTAGCTGCTGAAACAGTGCTATGTCCTGGTTTAAAACCAGACTGGTTCTCATCATCTAGACAGGTGTAGCTGCTGAAACAGTGCTATGTCCTGGTTTAAAACCAGACTGGTGCTCATCATCTAGACAGGTGTAGCTGCTGAAACAGTGCTATGTCCTGGTTTAAAACCAGACTGGTGCTCATCATCTAGACAGGTGTAGCTGCTGAAACAGGGCTATGTCCAGGTTTAAAACCAGACTGGTGCTCATCATCTAGACAGGTGTAGCTGCTGAAACAGGGCTATGTCCAGGTTTAAAACCAGACTGGTGCTCATCATCTAGACAGGTGTAGCTGCTGAAACAGTGCTATGTCCTGGTCTATAACCAGACTGGTTCTCATTAAGAATAGAATAAGACATTTAAAAAGTTCTAAACTGAGAGTTGGTCAGGGACTCTAAAACTTTGGCAAGACAAGATAGCTTTAAATTGAACGGTAATTATCCACGTCAGAAGGATCTCCGTTTTTGTGTAAGGGGGGACTGTGCCATTCTCCAGATCTTAGGGATAACCCTTGAAACTTTTGTCAAGTAAAAAGTATAGTTTAATGATCCTGCAATAAGTGGGACAGAAAGCTGCAGCAAAAAGGGTTTAAGTGGGTCAGCCCCAGTGGATTGTTTTACATCAATCTTCAATAAGGCACTTAGTACATAGACATCAAATGGTCGAAATGAAGATGAGGAATGTGTATCTGGGAATTTATCGTTCTCTGCAACCAGAATTCTGTCCAATAAGGTGCCATCTGAGGCAAAGTGGTTATAAAAACAACAAAAATGACAATTTTATCTGAGGTTGTCCTAATCTGCTGGGGTATTGAGGGGGTGGAGATTCGTTTCAGAGATTGCACTGCCTTCCAGAAGGCAGGTGGATTCCCAGCATTCTCAGACACACAGTTCAAGAAGTACACTATATATACAAAAGTATGTAGATACCCCTTCAAATTAGTGCTGACAGGTGTATAAAATTGAGCACACAGCCGTGCAATCTCCGTAGACTGACATTGGCAGTAGAATGGCCTGTACTGAAGAGCTCAGTGACTTTCAACGTAGCACCGTCATAGGATGCCACTTTCCCAACAATTCAGTTAGTCACATTTCTGCACTGCTAAAGCTGCCCGGTCAACTATAAGTGCTGTTATTGTGAAGTGTAAACAACAGCTCAGCCGCGAAGTGGTAGGCCACACAAGCTCACAGAACGGGAACGCTGAGGGCTGAGGCGCGTAGCGCAGAAAAAACGTCTGTCCTCAGTTGCAACACTCACTACCGAGTTCCAAACTGCCTCTGGAAGCAACATCAGATGTTTGCCAGGATGATTCATGAAATGAGTTTCCATGGCCGAGCAGCCGCATACAAGTCTAAGATCACCATGCTTAATGCCAAGCGTCGGCTGGAGTGGTGTAAAGCTCGTCGCCATTGGACTCTGGAGCAGTGCAAATGCGTTTTTCTGGAGTGATAAATCGTGTTTTCTGGAGTGATAAACCGTGCTTCTACACCTGCATTGCTTGCTGTTTGGGGTTTTAGGCTGGGTTTCTGTACAGCACTCGAGATATTAGCTGATGTACGAAGGGCTATATAAAAAATATAAATAAATAAAATAAATAAAATAAATCATGCTTCACCATCTGGCAGTCCGATGGATGAATATGGGTTTGGCGGATGCCAGGAGAACGCTACCTGCCCCATTGCATAGTGCCAAATGTAAAGTTTAGTGGATGATGGTCTGGGGCTTTTTCATGGTTCGGGCTAGGCCTCTTAGTTCAAGTGAAGGGAAATCTTAATGCTACAGCATACAATGACATTCTAGATGATTCTGTGCTTCAAACTTTGTGGCAACAGTTTGTGGAAGGCCCTTTCCTGTGTTAGCGTGACAGTTCCCCAATACACAAAGCGAGGTCCATACAGAAATGGTTTGTCGAGATTGGTGTGGAAGAACTTCACTGGCCTGCACAGAGCCCTGACCTCAACCCCATGGAACACCTTTGGAATGAATTGGAATACCAACTGCGAGCCAGGCCTAGTCGCCCAACATCAGTGCCCGACCTCACGAATGCTCTTGTGGCTGAATAAAAGCAAGTCCCTGCAGCAATGTTCTAACATCTATTGGAAAGACTTCCCAGAAGAGTGGAGGCTGTTGTAGCAGCAAAGGGGGGACCAACTCCATATTAATACCCATGATTTTGGAATGAGATGTTTCAAATAAAATGTATTTATAAAGCCCTTCTTACATCAGCAGATGTCACAAAGTGCTTATACAGAAACCCAGCCTAAAACTGCAAACAGAAAGCAATGCAGATGTAGAAGCACGGTGGCTAGGAAAAACTTCTTATGAAGGCAGGAACCTAGGAATAAACCTAGAGAGGAACCAGGCTCTGAGGGGTGGCCAGTCCTCTTCTGACTGTGCCGGGTGGAGATTATAACCTAGGGAGAAACCTAGAGAGGAACCAGGCTCTGAGGGGTGGCCAGTCCTCTTCTGACTGTGCCGGGTGGAGAGGAACCAGGCTATGAGGGGTGGCCAGTCCTCTTCTGACTGTGCCGGGTGGAGAGGAACCAGGCTATGAGGGGTGGCCAGTCCTCTTCTGACTGTGCCGGGTGGAGAGGAACCAGGCTCTGAGGGGTGGCCAGTCCTCTTCTGACTGTGCCGGGTGGAGAGGAACCAGGCTCTGAGGGGTGGCCAGTCCTCTTCTGACTGTGCCGGGTGGAGAGGAACCAGGCTCTGAGGGGTGGCCAGTCCTCTTCTGACTGTGCCGGGTGGAGAGGAACCAGGCTCTGAGGGGTGGCCAGTCCTCTTTTGACTGTGCCGGGTGGAGAGGAACCAGGCTCTGAGGGGTGGCCAGTCCTCTTCTGACTGTGCCGGGTGGAGATTATAAGAGTACATGACCATTAAGGCTAGATTAATATGTTCAAATGTTCATAAATGACCAGCAGGGTCAAATAATAATCACAGTGGTTGTAAAGGGTGCAGCAAGTCAGCACCTCAGGAGTAAATGTCCGTTGGCTTTTCATAGCCTGACCATTCAGAGGTTGAGACAGCAGGTGCGGTAGAGAGAGTCAGAGAGCGAGAGAGGGAGAGTAGAAAACAGCAGGTCCGGGATCTGGAAGGGCATCTAGGAATCTTTGGGTTGTCTGAGAATTTATAGTGCGGCTTTTGATAATCCTTGGTTGAGGTCTGAGCAGATTATTTTCTGTGATTGCAAACGTAATAAAATGGTGGTCCGATAGAACAGGATTACTAGAAAAAACATTTATATCCACAGTATTAATTCCACTGGACAAAACTAGATCCAGGGTATGACTGTGGCAAATGCGTAGGTTCGGAGACGAGTTGGACAAAACTAGATCCAGGGTATGACTGTGGCAAATGCGTAGGTTCGGAGACGAGTTGGACAAAACTAGATCCAGGGTATGACTGTGGCAAATGCGTAGGTTCGGAGACGAGTTGGACAAAACTAGATCCAGGGTATGACTGTGGCAAATGCGTAGGTTCGGAGACGAGTTGGACAAAACTAGATCCAGGGTATGACTGTGGCAAATGCGTAGGTTCGGAGACGAGTTGGACAAAACTAGATCCAGGGTATGACTGTGGCAAATGCGTAGGTTCGGAGACGAGTTGGACAAAACTAGATCCAGGGTATGACTGTGGCAAATGCGTAGGTTCGGAGACGAGTTGGACAAAACTAGATCCAGGGTATGACTGTGGCAAATGCGTAGGTTCGGAGATGAGTTGGACAAAACCGATGGAGTCAATGATGGCTCCGAAAGCCTTTTGGAGAGGGTCTGTCGACTTTTCCATATGACTATTGAAGTATTTTAGTAAAATTAACCACAATAACCACAGTTAACCTAGTTAAATAACCACAACCACTCCACAATAAATAAATATATATATATATATATATTAACCTAGTTAAATAACCACAACCACTCTATAATACATAACCATAGTTAACCTAGTTAAATAACCACAACCACTCTATAATACATAACCATAGTTAACCTAGTTAAATAACCACAACCACTCTATAATACATAACCATAGTTAACCTAGTTAAATAACCACACTTTACATCTCCACCTGAGTGTCTGTGAGTCAGCGTGTAGTGAGTGCTTCCCCTGACAGCTTGATGGCTAGCCAATTTATAGCCAACATGTGTTATTGTTTTAGGAAACGGGGGATCACTGCAGTACTCAGCAAGGACTTCCCCATGTTCTAAATCAATAAAGTTTGATGGTTCTTTCCGCCTCAAAAAGCACAAGAAAGAGGATTGACACCCGTCGTCTCAGATTGTGCTGAAATCACTTATGTAGTTATGAACAGATATGATTAGCACTCCTGAAACATTATTTTGTTGAAATATAATTTGATCTCTGAGAAAATAAGCTCCCACCCCAATCCCACTCCAACAACCAGTATACAGTATCAGTTCTCTATGTCTGACAAGCGTTCTTTATCATAAATTAGTGTGAAAGTACCAGATTTGCCCCACTAGATGCCGCTGGTCCTACTACTGCCACTACACCCTTTTATCTAATTTAGTGGTCTCTTGTGTTTATTAAATGGATCACAACATTTTCTTTACAATTTTGGGAAGAAACCCAGTAGCTTTAGGTCATGATGAAAATAGGTGTCGTCATACTCACAATTCAAGCCCTCCTTGAAAGCAATTCAGTTTGTCCTTCTCTTTGCAACCTAATGCTTCAACCCAACTCTAGTGAATAATCCAACTCTCCCGAGCGTAACTTCGTTAACAGTATATCAGTGTCACCCTCCACATCCCCACAACCCCTCCTAAACTTTGTTAACAGTATATCAGTGTCCCCCTCTACCCCCCCCCCCAGACCAAGTTTGGAGCTTAGAGAAACATGTCCCTCAAATACAAAAACAAAGGTCACATATCATGCAATATCTTTAAAATAAATTGTCATAAACTCTTAGTCTGCAGGGTAAAAAAATGTTCTCTCCACCCACAAAACAGGCCAAAAAATATCTTCTGTCTACTTAAATATCTAAACATTTGTTAAAGGTTTTAAACATGTATTTAATAGAGTGGATTCACTCCATTACAGTATTTGAGTCCCAGTGGTATTTGATGATGTCATAATTTTTTGGTAATGGCCGCTATCCTTTATATAAATTCAGTGAAAATAAATTGAGACTAATATTCAATTCCAAAGTCATGTAGTGTGGTGCTCCTGGAAGTTGGTGACGCTGGTAAGACAGAGAAATACAGAGGTCTCTCCTCCAATCCATTTCCTTAACCAGAGTGGTCCATAATTAACTTGTGCTTGGTTGGCACTTTCAACCAGATATAAGGAGACTGAGGCACCAGCATCCACAAGTCAGATACCTTCTTCCTCTGTGGTAAGGCTGTCTCCATCTCCTCACATTTTTACCTTTGGATCATATTTGTGCTCAGCATCTGCAACAGTAACTAACTGCACTGTTTAAATTTAGTTCTACATTTTTTTTACGTGTCTATTGAAAGATGTTACAATATGCAATCAAGTGGCTTTGATTTAAAATGTTGCTTAAAAAATGTGTATTACTTTAAATGTGTTTTACTTCAAATCTGTACCTTTCATTTACTGTCAAATGTGATGCTCCTGCACTTGTTTGGAATTTGAGTGGTCTATAATGTAACTGAGTTTTCAGGGGTGTACATTTGAATTCTTTACATAATGTGTAGTAAAGTGAGTTGCCACTAGGAAAATGAAAGTTACCAGTTGCACCTGTAGCTGAATTGGAAATGGCTGTAATGATTGTGTTGAATGATGCCATTCAAAAAAAAAATGATTCGGGGGCTAAATGATAAGGCTTTGGACTTGTGAATATTCACACCCCCCCTACTGTTTCACAGCATCCTCCAAGAAGTACAACGTAATCTGTAGGAGGAGGGAAAGAAGGTGAGACATGGTTTTAGTCTTCACATTAAAAGTGACAAAAAATATTATATGAGATATGTCGCTCACCTAACTCTGATGACTAGTGAGGAAGCGCCACAGAGTCCTTTCTTTTTCTTATTTAATCTCTTTCCTAGTGATCCGTCACCATGAGCACGGACGCGGAGATGGCCATCTACGGCAAGGCTGCCATATACCTCCGTAAGCCTGAGAGGGAGAGGATTGAGGCACAAACAGCACCCTTTGATTCAAAGAATTCCTGCTATGTGTCAGATGCCAAGGAGCTTTACCTTAAGGGTTTAATTACTGGCAGGGCCGACGGAAAGTGTACTGTGACAGTCACAAATCCTAACGGCACTAAGGAGGTAAGCCTGATTTGAAAAGTGTTGAAGTTTGTGGAATTACTCTATTTTTCTAAACCTTAACTAGGCTAGTCAGTTAAGAACAAATTCTTATTTACAATGATGGCCTACAAAAAGGCACAATACCTCCTGTGGGGACGGAGGCTGGGATATATATATATTCTTTTATATGAAAAAATATATAGGACAAAACACACATCACGACAAGAGACAACGCTACATAAAGAGAGACCTAAGACAACGACATAGCAAGGCAGCAACACATGACAGCACAGCATGGCAGCAGCACATGACAGCACAGCATGGCAGCAGCACAACATGGTAGCAGCACAGAACATGGTACAAACATTATTGGGCCCAGACAACAGCACAAAGGGCAAGAAGGTAGAGAGAACAATACATCACACAAATCAGCCACAACTGTCAGTAAGATTGTCCATGATGGAGTCTTTGAATGAAGAAATTTAGATAAAACTGTCCAGTTTGCGTGTTCGTCGCTAGCTGCAGCGAACTGAAAAGACGAGCGACCCAGGGATGTGTGTGCTTTGGGGACCTTTAACAGAATGTGACTGGCAGTACGGGTGTTGTATGGGGAGGATGAGGCCTGCAGTAGATATCTCAGATAGGGGGGAGTGAGGCCCAAGAAAGTTGAACAAATAAGCATCAACCAGTGTGTCTTGCGACGGGTATACAGAGATGACCAGTTTACAGAGGAGTATAGAGTGCAGTGATGTGTCCTATAAGGAGCATGGGTGGCAAATCTGATGGCCAAATGGTAAAGAACATCTAGCCGCTCGAGAGCAACCTTACCTGCCGATCTGTAAATTACATCTCCGTAATCTAGCATGGGTAGGATGGTCATCAGAATCAGGGTTAGTTTGGCAGCTGGGGTGAAAGAGGAGCGATTACGATAGAGGAAACCAAGTCTAGAGTTAACCTTTAGCCTGCAGCTTTGATATGTGCTGAGAGAAGAACAGTCTAGCCATACTCCTAAGTACTTGTATGAGATGACTACCTCAATCTCTAAACCCTCAGAGGTAGTAATCACACCTGTTGGGAGAGGGGCATTCTTCTTACCAAACCACATGACCTTTGTTTTGGAGGTGTTCAGAACAAGGTTAAGGGCAGAGAAAGCTTGTTGGACACTAAAAAAGCTTTGTTGTAGAGCGTTTAACACAAAATCCGGGGAGGGGCCAGCTGAGTATAAGACTGTATCATCTGCATATAAATGGATGAGAGAGCTTCCTACTGCCTGAGCTATGTTGTTGAAGTAAATTGAGAAGAGTGTGGGGCCTAGGATTGAGCCTTGGGGTACTCCCTTGGTGACTGGCAGTGGAGAGAGGTAGTTAGCAAACCAGGCCAAAGACCCCTCAGAGACACCAATACTCCTTAGCTGGCCCACAAGAATGTGATGGTCTACCGTATCAAACGCTTTGGCCAAGTCAGTAAAAATAGCAGCACAACATTGCTTAGAATCAAGGGCAATGATGACATCATTGAGGACCTTTAAGGTTGCAATGACACATCCGTAACCTGAGTGGAAACCAGATTACGTACCCGAGAGAATACTACAGACATCAAGAAAGCCAGTCAGTTGATTTTTGACAAGTTTTACCAACACTTTTGATAAACATGGCAAAATAGAACTAAGCCTGTAACAGTTAGGATCAGCTTGATCTCCCCCTTAAAGAAAAAAATTGTAACAAAAGACAGATTAATAAGAAGGATTTATTTGTTTTCTGTAAACAGAATATAACCTTTAAACACATGATTTTTATAGCTACTGTTTAAAAATGGCATCATTTTTATATTGACTAGTCAAAAATCTCCATGTATGTGTCAGTGGGTGATAATATATATGTAGTTTATATGTAGATAACTACAATGTAGTTGGATTGAACAGGGCTGCACATACAAATACACACGTGTATTTAATGAGCAACACGTTTTCAGTCGTGTCCAGTTTGATCTGCATCTAGATTTCTGACTGTTTCAGGAAGGAAAAGAGTTCAAAGATGCAGACATCTTCCAGATGAACCCCCCTAAATACGATAAGATTGAGGACATGGCCATGATGACCTACCTGAATGAAGCCTCTGTGTTGTACAACCTCAAAGAGCGTTACGCAGCATGGATGATCTATGTAAGTAGCCTGCATAAACACAGACACACATACATGAACATAACAAACACACACATACAATACTACACATCCGTGAATGGTAGAAACGAACACATACCAATACAGCAGATCTACATCAGTATCTCAGAGTGTACACCCACATCCTCACACAGAAATCCAGGTAAATGTCAGTCAGATTTTGCTAATCCCCTAATTGAATTGAATCCCTTTCATCCAGACCTACTCTGGGCTGTTCTGTGCCACGGTGAACCCCTACAAGTGGCTCCCCGTGTACGACATGGAGGTTGTCAACGCTTACAGAGGGAAGAAGAGGATGGAGGCTCCACCCCATATCTTCTCCGTCTCTGACAACGCCTTTCAGTTCATGCAGATCGGTACGAGCTCTCGCGGATGTATGGATGGATGGATGAATGGATGGAAGGAAGTTAAAATATGCTTTAGAGAGGTATCTACTGCTTTCTAGTCTAGGTTTGAACAGTCTGCTGGGAATATCTGATTTCACTAGCCTTGAATGTAAAATGCCAAGGCAGCAGCTACTCTTCCTGGGGTTTATTATGGATCCCCATTAGTTCCTGCCAAGGCAGCAGCTACTCTTCCTGGGGTTTATTATGGATCCCCATTAGTTCCTGCCAAGGCAGCAGCTACTCTTCCTGGGGTTTATTATGGATCCCCATTAGTTCCTGCCAAGGGAGCAGCTGCTCTTCCTGGGGTTTATTATGGATCCCCATTAGTTCCTGCCAAGGCAGCAGCTACTCTTCCTGGGGTTTATTAAGGATCCCCATTAGTTCCTGCCAAGGCAGCAGCTACTCTTCCTGGGGTTTATTATGGATCCCCATTAGTTCCTGCCAAGGCAGCAGCTGCTCTTCCTGGGGTTTATTATGGATCCCCATTAGTTCCTGTCAAGGCAGCAGCTACTCTTCCTGGGGTTTATTATGGATCACCATTAGTTCCTGCCAAGGCAGCAGCTGCTCTTCCTGGGGTTTATTATGGATCCCCATTAGTTCCTGCCAAGGCAGCAGCTACTCTTCCTGGGGTTTATTATGGATCCCCATTAGTTCCTGTCAAGACAACAGCTACTCTTCCTGGGGTTTATTATGGATCCCCATTAGTTCCTGCCAAGGCAGCAGCTACTCTTCCTGGGGTTTATTATGGATCCCCATTAGTTCCTGCCAAGGCAGCAGCTGCTCTTCCTGGGGTTTATTATGGATCCCCATTAGTTCCTGCCAAGGCAGCAGCTACTCTTCCTGGGGTTTATTATGGATCCCCATTAGTTCCTGCCAAGGCAGCAGCTACTCTTCCTGGGGTTTATTATGGATCCCCATTAGTTCCTGCCAAGGCAGCAGCTGCTCTTCCTGGGGTTTATTATGGATCCCCATTAGTTCCTGCCAAGGCAGCAGCTACTCTTCCTGGGGTTTATTATGGATCCCCATTAGTTCCTGCCAAGGCAGCAGCTGCTCTTCCTGGGGTCCAGCAACATTAAGGCAGTTATATACAATTAAAAACATAGCACATTTCATAGCTATCAATATGTTTTTACCATAACAGTTTACAATCCAGGGTTACTCCAAGCAGTTTAGTAACCTCAAATTGCTCAATTTCCACATGATTTATTGCAAAATTGAGTTGAGGTTTAAGGTTTAGTAAATGACTTGTCCCAAATACAAGGCTTTTAGTTAAACAAATATTTAGGACTAATGTATTCCTTGCCACCCATTGTGAAACTGACTGCAGCTCTTTGTTAAGTGTTGCAGTGATTTCACTTGCTGTAGCAGCATGTAGTGTTGAGTCATCAGCATACATAGACACACAGGCAGTGTCAGAGACTCCAGTCACCCAAGTCATAGACTGTTCTCTCTGCTAACGCACGACAAGCGGTACCAGAGCGCCAAGTCTATGACCAAAAGGCTCCTTAACAACTTCTACCCCCAAGCCATAAGACTGCTGAACAATTAATTAAATGGCCACCGGACCATTAGATTGACCCCCTCTCCATTTGTTTTGTACACTGCTGCTACTCGCTGTTTATTATCTATGCATAGTCACTTCACCCCTACCTACATGTACAAATTACCTCAACTACCCTGTACCCCCGCACATTGACTCGGTACCGGTGCCCCCTGTATGTAGCCTCATTACTACCCTGTACCCCCGCACATTGACTCGGTACCGGTGCCCCCTGTATGTAGCCTCATTACTACCCTGTACCCCCGCACATTGACTCGGTACCGGTGCCCCCTGTATGTAGCCTCATTACTACCCTGTACCCCCGCACATTGACTCGGTACCGGTGCCCCCTGTATATAACCTCATTACTACCCTGTACCCCCGCACATTGACTCGGTACCGGTGCCCCCTGTATATAACCTCATTACTACCCTGTACCCCCGCACATTGACTCGGTACCGGTACCCCCTGTATATAACCTCATTACTACCCTGTACCCCTGCACACTGACTCGGTACCGGTGCCACCTGTATATAACCTCATTACTACCCTGTACCCCCGCACATTGACTCGGTACCGGTACCCCCTGTATATAACCTCATTACTACCCTGTACCCCTGCACATTGACTCGGTACCGGTACCCCCTGTATATAACCTCATTACTACCCTGTACCCCCGCACATTGACTCGGTACCGGTACCCCCTGTATATAGCCTCATTACTAACCTGTACCCCTGCACACTGACTCGGTACCGGTGCCCCCTGTATATAACCTCATTATTGTTATTTTATTGTGTTACTTTTTATACATTTTTACATTAGTTTATTTGGTAAATATTTTCGTAACTTTTCTTGAACTGCACTGTTGGTTAACCTTTCACGAGTATCAACCCCGTATCCGGGATCACCCCCCACCCCCCCCACACTGATTAGCATCGCTAGCATAGCTTCACAAGTAAATAGTAGCATCTAAATATCATTAAATCACAAGTCCAAGACACCAGATGAAAGATACAGATCTTGTGAATAAACCCATCATTTCTGTTTTTTAAAATGTTTTACAGGGAAGACACAATATGTAAATCTATTAGCTAACCACGTTAGCAAAATACACCATCTTTCTTTGTCCACCATTTTCTCTCTCCACCACTAGCTATCACCAATTCGGCTAAACTAAGATATTGATAGCAACAAACCAAGAAAAAAACTCATCAGATGACAGTCTGATAACATATTTATGGTATAGGATAGGTGTTGTTAGAAAAAAGTGCATATTTCAGGTAGAAATCACAGTTTACAATTGCACCGACCATCACAAATCGACTAGAATTACTAGATAGAGCAACGTGTATGACCAATTTACTCATCATAAAACATTTCATAAAAATAGACAAAGCATAGCAATGGAAAGACACAGTTCTTGTGATTTCAGACCATATTTCAGATTTTCTAAGCGTTTTTCAGCGAAAACACAATAAATCGATAAGTTAGCATACCACATGTACAAACGTTAGTAGAGCATGAATTCAAGGCAAAGGGAGCTATAACGTTATCATCGCCAAAATATATTAATTTTTTCACTAACCTTCTCAGAATTCTTCCGATGACACTCCTGTAACATCATTTTACAACATACATATACAGTTTGTTCGAAAAGGTGCATATTTAGCCATACAAAACCGTGGTTATACAATGGAAATAGTCACAACTCAAGCATCAAAATGAGGGACGTCAGCTTTCAGAGTGATCTAGTTTAATCCAAAGCTAATCATATACTTGACTAAAAAATACAGAGTTGACAGGAATCGAAAGACAAATTAGTTCTTAATGCAACCGCTGACTTACATTTTTAAAATTATCCTTACTTTTCAATACAGGGTTCGCCAAGTGAAGCTATACCAAACAAAATGGCGAAATATGCGTTTAAAATATTTCGACAGAACAACGATTTATCATATTAAATATTGCTTACTTTGAGCTGTTCTTCCATCAGATTCTTGGGCAATGTATTCTTTCTTGGGTTTAATCTTCTTTTGGTCGAAAGATGTCCTTTGTCCGTCTAAATGCCCGCTAACGTTCGACCGGGACCCCGAAATGTGCCCGGTGCTTCACATAGAAATGCATCAAAATCGCACTAAACGGATATAAATTGCTATAAAACGGTTTAAATTAACTACCTTATGATGTTTCTAAGTCCTATATCGAATTAAATTACAGACGGATACATTTCAAGTTGATAACCGAGCCTGTGAAAATGGCATCCGGAGGTCCCTTCCTGCGTAAGGGCGAGCGTCGAAAGGGGGGCTACTCTCACTCCTTGGTCTTTTATAACCTCTGAGAGCTACGGAGAAGGCCCATTCCACTTCTCATTGGTTACTGACATCCAGGGGAAGGCGGGTGCAGTTCGTGTCATTCCATAGGATAGACAGAGACCTTAAAAACTGATCTGAAACCAGAGCTTCGCTCTCAGACCTTTCACTGTCTGTCATGGATTTCGCTGTAGAAAGAGTTCTGGGTCACCCACAGACATCATTCCAACTTTGTATGAAACTAGAAAGTGTTTTCTATCCAATAGAATTAATAATATGCATATTGTACGAGCAAGAATTGAGTACTAGGCAGTTTAATTTGGAGACGACAAAATGCTAATTCGGAACAGCACCCCCTGTAGTCGCAAGAAGTTTTAAGGGCTTGTAAGTAAGCATTGCATGGTAAGGTCTACACTTGTTGTATTCGGCGCATGTGAGAAATAAAGTTTGATTTGATTTACTCAGTGCCAGTTACAGGTCATTAGTAAAGAATGAGACAAGTAAGTGACCTAAACAGCTGCCTGGATTATGGTGGATTCCATTAAAGAACACCCGCTGTGTTCTGTTAGACAGATAACTCTCAATCCACAGAGGACGTAAAGCCATGACTCAATCCACAATATAGCAGAGGACGTAAAGCCATGACTCAATCCACAATATAGCAGAGGACGTAAAGCCATGACTCAATCCACAATATAGCAGAGGACGTAAAGCCATGACTCAATCCACAATATAGCAGAGGACGTAAAGCCATGACTCAATCCACAATATAGCAGAGGACGTAAAGCCATGACTCAATCCACAATATAGCAGAGGACGTAAAGCCATGACTCAATCCACAATATAGCAGAGGACGTAAAGCCATGACTCAATCCACAATATAGCAGAGGACGTAAAGCCATGACTCAATCCACAATATAGCAGAGGACGTAAAGCCATGACTCAATCCACAATATAGCAGAGGACGTAAAGCCATAACACGTGTGTTTCCAGCGGCAGATAATGTCAAAAGCTGCACTGAAGTCTAACAAAACATCCCCCACAATCCTTTTATTTAAATTTCTCTAAGTTAATCATCAGTGATTTGTGTAAATGCCATACATGTTGCTTGAGTATGATTTTATTTAACCTTTATTTTACTAGGCAAGTGAGTTAAGAACAAATTCTTATTTACAACAACAGCCTACCGGGGAAACGTGGTTTAACTGCTCTGTTCAGGGGCAGAACAACAGCCTACCGGGGAAACGTGGTTTAACTGCTCTGTTCAGGGGCAGAACAACAGCCTACCGGGGAAACGTGGTTTAACTGCTCTGTTCAGGGGCAGAACAACAGCCTACCGGGGAAACGTGGTTTAACTGCTCTGTTCAGGGGCAGAACAACAGCCTACCGGGGAAACGTGGTTTAACTGCTCTGTTCAGGGGCAGAACAACAGATGTTTAACTTGTCAGCTCTGGGATTTGATCCAGCAACCTTTCGGTTATTGGCCCAACGCTCTAACCACTAGGCTACCTGCCTCCCAACGCTCTAACCACTAGGCTACCTGCCGCCCAACGCTCTAACCACTAGGCTACCTGCCGCCCAACGCTCCAACCACTAGGCTACCTGCCGCCCAACGCTCCAACCACTAGGCTACCTGCCGCCCAACGCTCTAACCACTAGGCTATCTGCCGCCCAACGCTCTAACCACTAGGCTACCTGCCGCCCAACGCTCTAACCACTAGGCTACCTGCCGCCCAACGCTCTAACCACTAGGCTACCTGCCGCCCAACGCTCTAACCACTAGGCTACCTGCCGCCCAACGCTCTAACCACTAGGCTACCTGCCGCCCAACGCTCTAACCACCAGGCTACCTGCCTCCCAACGCTCTAACCACTAGGCTACCTGCCGCCCAACGCTCTAACCACTAGGCTACCTGCCGCCCAACGCTCTAACCACTACTGTAGACTACCTGTCGCCCCAAAATGATAAGCAATGTGTTTTTGGTTCCAGATAATGAGAACCAGTCCGTCCTGATTACGTAAGTTGTATACAAACATTTCAAAGTGTTTCTATTATAACTTGGGTGTGATGAAAATACACGACATTATGATTGGATTAGGCTACGCGTAATGATAAGTCGATTACTGTGAATATTTGTTGTATTCTCAATGCTATTTTAGTGAATCCCAATCTGATACTCAAACATGTGACTGAAACCCCTATTTCCCTCTCATATAAACCAGCGGAGAATCCGGTGCAGGAAAAACTGTCAACACCAAGCGTGTCATCCAGTACTTCGCCACCATTGCAGTGTCTGGTGGTGAAAAGAAAAAGGACGAGCCCGGCAAAATGCAGGTAGGTTAGGGTTAGGGCTTGTGTTTGCCTTTTTAACACATTTCAGTCTGATGGGCTGTGTAAACTCTTTTTTCCAGCTGTGAATCCTGTTTCAAGAAAAGTGTTCAAGCTATTTAGCAAAAACAAACTTTACCTCTTTATCAGTTTCCGAGCTACTTGTGTTTGTCTCAATCAGGGGTCTCTTGAGGATCAGATCATTGCAGCTAACCCTCTGCTGGAGGCTTACGGTAATGCCAAGACAGTGAGGAACGACAACTCGTCTCGCTTTGTAAGTATGAAGGGCATACTGTGGAAGTTACCTTGCATTGGAAACATTTATTTTAGTAGTTCCCTATTGTTGTATCAATATATGTCCTACAAACTGTAACATTTAAAGGGGTCTATCAAAATAGTTGACCTATTTCTAACCCCCATGCTCTACTATAGGGTAAATTCATTAGGATTCATTTCCAAGGAGGCAAACTGGCTAAAGCTGACATTGAGACCTGTGAGTTGGTTTTGATTGTTTCTCAATGCTTTCCTAAATTCACACATACTTTTTTGAGATCTTTTTTTGTAATCTCTGTCTGTCTGTCTGTCTGTCTGTCTGTCTGTCTGTCTGTCTGTCTGTCTGTCTGTCTGTCTGTCTGTCTGTCTGTCTGTCTGTCTGTCTGTCTGTCTGTCTGTCTGTCTGTCTGTCTGTCTGTCTGTCTCTCTCTCTCTCTCTCTCTCTCTCTCTCTCTCTCTCTCTCTCTCTCTCTCTCTCTCTCTCTCTCTCTCACACTTTATCTGTCTCTCTCTTTCTCTCTCTGTCTCTCTCTCTCTCTCTCTCACTTTATCTGTCTCTCTCTCTCTCTCTCTCTCCCTTGCTCTCTCTCTCTCTCGCCCTCGCTCTCACCCTGGCTCTCTCTCTCTCTCTCTCTCCCTCTCCCTCTCCCTCGCTCTCTCTCTCGCCCTCGCTCTCTCTCTCGCTCTCTCTCTCTCAGACCTGCTGGAGAAGTCCAGAGTGTCCTTCCAGCTGCCCGATGAGAGAGGCTACCACATCTTCTTCCAAATGATGACAGGCCACAAACCTGAGATAGTTGGTATGGAAATGTAGAGGTTCAGAGAACATTACACCCCTATCTGTGGAACTTATAAAAAATGGTTAATGGTCCACACTATTAATACTATTAAAATAGGTACATTCAAGGTACCAAGTAATGAACTGTGAAGCACTAGTCCAGGTGTCTCAGTCCCCTCTTTTCATGCTATTTATTGTTGTGACATTACTACCATTAATGCGATGACAGCTATTCATTGAATAATTACATACCACTTTCAATTATTACGCAATTAAATGAATCATATAACAATTCATTAAGTAGTAATCTGCAGCACCACGGGAAAATATAATTTAATGAGTTACCGTTTCCCGACTTAACTCAAGAATATCAGAATATCTCGATATAATATCCGTCATGCATCAATCATTTGCTCCTATTTCAGTCTCATTCTGAACTTCGTAATATCCAAAAATCTGCACGAACCCTAGTCTCTATGATGAGTCAGCGATACACAAATTGGCTGAATTATTTATTCACTAACTAACTAAATAATCACACAGAATTACATAAACACACACACAGGATAGATTATACACTGATTGTTCTGACTTCTTGGGGATAGGCGTCCCGCTAGCGGGACACCAGCCGACAACATCCGGTGAAATTGGAGGGCGCGCAATTCAAATAAATAATCGTAATATTAAACATTTATGAACATACAAGTATCTTATATCGGTTAAAAGCTTAAATTCTTGTTAATCTAACTGCATTGTCCGATTTACAATAGGCTTTACGGCGAAAGCATGCCATGCGATTGTTTGAGGACGGCGCCCCACATCAACATATTTTTCAACCAGCACAGGCTTCATAAAATCACAAATAGCGATAAAATAAATCACTTACTTTTGAAGATCTTCCTCTGTTTGCAATCCCAAGGGTCCCAGCTACAACATAAATAGTCGTTTTGTTATTTAAAATTATTCTTTAAAACTTCTTCTCAATAGGGGGTGCTATTTGCACTTTGTAATAATTTCGTTCCCAAATTAAACTGCCTCGTACTCAATTATTGCTCGTACAATATGCATATTATTATTACTATTGGATAGAAAACACTCTCTAGTTTCTAAAACCGTTTGAATTATATCTGTGAGTAAAACAGAACTCGAGTTAGAGCATTTTTCCTATGAGGATGTGAGAATGCAGAATTCTGCAAGCTGTTTCCAGGTCAGTTTATTAATTTGCCTGTCTTCTATTGGTTGAGATGCACTGCATACGCCTTCCCCTGGATGTCAGCGAATAGTGAGATTTGAAATGGAGTCTCTAGGCAGATCTGAGAGGTTATAAATAGCTTGGGAAGGAAGGGTCCGGTCTTTGTTCACTTCGCTCTGACGCAGGAAGGACCTTGGCATGTCGTAGTAGAAAGCTCCGGTTATAGCTCTTAGATATATCCGGCTCTGTTTTTATTCGATATAGCTGTTAAAGACATCATAATGTTGTTATTTTAAACCGAGTTATATCAGTTTATGTCAGTATATTGCGATTTTTGGATATTTATTAGTGTTGCGTTCTAGGGAGTTGGTGATGTCTGGCCCACATGGCTAATGTTTACTGCTAATTGCAACGTTGAAGACTACATTCTACAACCGAGCAACGATTCTTTTGGACAAAGGACAACTTTCCCAAGATTCTGATGGAAGCACATCAAAAAGTAAGAACTATTTATGCTGTTAATTCGTTGTTCTGTTGAAAAATGTAAAATGCATAATCCGCCATTAATTTCCGTGCGGTCTCGCTTTAACGCACGCTGTATGTCGTAGTAACGTTAATTTTAAAAATGTGACACAGCGATTGCATTAAGAACTAATGTATCTTTCATTTGCTGTCCAACCTGTATTTTTTAGTCAAGTTTATGATTAGTTATCGATTAGAATAGGTGCCTCTCCCAAGATTTCTCCCGACATTTTGTTGGCAGCTTGGCTACTTTTCTCATTGTATAACCACGATTTGTGCCGCTAAATATGCACATTTTCGAACAAACTCTATATGTATTGTGTAATATGATGTTATAGGACTGTCATCTGAAGAATTCTGAGCAGGTCAGTGAAAAAATGTATATCTTTTGCTGGGTTATACGTTATCGCTATTTTTGGCTTGAATCAATGCTGTTGTGTGGTTTGCTATTGTGGTAAGCTAATATAATGCTATATTGTGTTTTCGCTGTAAAACACTTAAAAAATCTGAAATATTGTCTGGATTCACAAGATCTTTGTCTTTCATTTGCTGTACGCTGTGTATTTTTCAGAAATGTTTTATGATGAGTATTTAGGTAATTCACGTTGCTCTCTGTAGTTATTTTAGTCGCTTTGGTGAGAGTTGTGATGGTGGCTGCAATGGTAAACTATGATTTATACCTGAAATATGCAAATTTTTCTAACAAAACATATGCTATACAATAAATATGTTATCAGACTGTCATCTGATGAAGTTGTTTCTTGGTTAGTGGCTATTTATATCTTTATTTGGTCGAATTTGTGATAGCTACCTATGCAGGAAAAAAATGGTGGAGTAAAAAAAGTGGTGTCTTTTGCTAACGTGGTTAGCTAATAGATTTACATTTTACATTTACATTTAAGTCATTTAGCAGACGCTCTTATCCAGAGCGACTTACAAATTGGTGCATTCACCTTATGATATCCAGTGGAACAGCCACTTTACAATAGTGCATCTAAATCTTTACATATTGTGTCTTCCCTGTAAAACATTTTAAAAATCAGAAATGATGGCTGGATTCACAAGATGTGTATCTTTCATCTGGTGTCTTGGACTTGTGATTTAATGATATTTAGATGCTAGTATTTACTTGTGACGCTATGCTAGGCTATGCTAGTCAGCTTTTTTACTGATGGGGGTGCTCCCGGATCCGGGATTGGGAGGAATTAGAGGTTAATTCCCAAAAAGTCTGTTTAGTTGGCGCTATTGATTTCAGTAATCCGCTCGTTCAACATGCAGACAAAGGAGTCCCAAAAGTTGCCGCTAAACTTTGTTAAAACAAGTCAAACGACATTTCTATTCAATCCTCAGGTACTCTAAAATCAAAATAAACTATAATATTTCATACGGAAAGTAGTATGATTGTTCTTTAAGTCCCTCACAACCACTTCCCTCATTATTTACGGTATAAATATTGTTTCAATGTCCTGCTGATGTTAAAGTTTTGGGCGGAGTCTCTCTCTACACACAAAGGATTGCAGTGCAGAGAGAGTGGAAGTTTACGACCGGTCGTTAAAGTCCTAGGACCGGCCCCACTTCGCCCCCCTTCCTCTCTGGTGGGAGAGAGGGGGGGGGGGGGGGGGGCTCCCTTTGATCCTCACCCAGGAGGGAAAGTCATGACATTATTGTATACTACATGTATCCTTGAGTCCACCTATGGAGTAAAGGAGGGAGAGATACTGTAAAGGTAGACAGCAGAATTCTAAGAGATTTAACTGACAAGCCGTCCTCTGCTGTTCACAGAAATGTCGCTCATCACCACCAACCCCTACGACTTCCCCATGTGCAGCCAGGGTCAGATCACTGTGGCCAGCATCAACGACAAGGAAGAGCTGGATGCCACAGATGTGAGTCATACAAAGGGTTAATCAAACTCTAGATATGGAATGGGTAGAACCACCGTACACACTGAATGCACTGAGCAATTTAAACTTGGTGGCAGCTGGGAATTGTCATATATGTTTTAGTTTGATTCTAAATGCCTTGTGTTAGTTAGGCCTTCACACTTCACCTTGGGGCACATACATGTAAAACATCCACAAGAGAGTGCCGCTAAATGCCCTGTGGAACTGTGTTAAAACTCCTTTTGTGCTGCCATCTACTAGCGTGTTAGGAAAGGTATGTGAAACAGAGAAGCCAGTCAATTCCATTCATACAATTTGTTCTGTAGTGAGCACTGTATCGTGCTGTAGCTGAACAAATTATCGTCAGTTAATCACTGTTATACGTCCTCTCCAATGCCAGGATGCCATTGGAATCCTAGGCTTCACTAATGAGGAGAAGATGGGCATCTACAAGCTGACAGGAGCTGTACTGCACCATGGCAACTTGCACTTCAAGCAGAAGCAACGTGAGGAGCAGGCCGAGCCAGATGGCACAGAAGGTGAGTCCCACTCATTGATTTACAATATGGAAAGCATTAGTCCCATTCATTGATATACAATATGGAAAGCATTAGTCCCATTCATTAATATACAATATGGAAAGCATTAGTCCCATTTCCAAACATAGAAATAAAACACTTAAGATAGACAGTGCCACATGAGTCAGGCAGGAGACCAAATTCCTACCTCCAGAATTGATTTGAAATGGTGGATGTGGTTGAAAATCAAAACGTAACCCACAAATGATTTTGTCATTATGACATCAGAAACAAGCCTGAGTCTGTGGTTGTTGGTTCTCTCTCCAGTGGCTGATAAAATCGGTTACCTACTGGGCCTGAACTCAGCTGAGATGTTGAAGGCTCTCTGCTACCCCAGAGTGAAGGTCGGCAATGAGTATGTGACCAAGGGACAGACTGTGCCTCAGGTAAGGTGGTAAATAACAGCATCTTCTGAGCACAGGAATTATTTTGGGGATGAGTGCATTACCCCCTTTTCTCCCAAATTCAATGACTATCTTGTCTCATCGCTGCAACTCCCCAGAAGCGAATAGTAATGTGTTTTTCCCCTTTTATCACCTTATTACTAGACATGGTCAACATCTCATTCATTTGAGCTGTTATTATTACAGGTCAATAACTCCGTCTCGGCCCTGGCCAAGTCCATCTATGAGAGGATGTTCTTGTGGATGGTCATCCGTATAAACCAGATGTTGGACACCAAGAATCCAAGGAAGTACTATATTGGTGTGCTCGACATTGCCGGGTTTGAGATTTTTGATGTGAGCGTGAGACCAGAACAAGACAATTAGTTGTGATTGAGAGGGATTACAGCCTTGTACGATGAAATGATCCCTTTTGAAATTCCTTCAACAGTACAACAGCATGGAGCAGCTGTGCATCAACTTCACCAATGAGAAACTGCAACAGTTTTTCAACCACACCATGTTCGTCCTGGAGCAAGAGGAGTACAAGAAGGAGGGAATCGTCTGGGCCTTCATTGACTTCGGCATGGACTTGGCTGCCTGCATTGAGCTAATTGAGAAGGTAAGCTGTCTGTGAGAATTAAAATGGACCGTAACAGCATAGCTCATAGGGAGCACTGTGTGGGATTATCACAATGGTACGAGGAATCTGACTGTTGAGAACTCAGTATGTTTCCTATGACATACCCCTAAATGAATATAATCCTATAACAGCATGTTTGGTAAATGAATAAATGTGATCCTAATTGTACATTTCAATAATTTGATATACATCTCTTTTCATGAAGCCAATGGGCATCTTCTCCATCCTTGAAGAGGAGTGCATGTTCCCCAAGTCTTCAGACACTACCTTCAAGAACAAGCTTTATGACCAGCATCTTGGCAAAAACCAGGCATTTGAGAAGCCCAAGCCTGCCAAAGGCAAGGCAGAGGCCCACTTCTCCCTGGTTCACTACGCCGGCACTGTGGACTACAACATCACTGGCTGGCTGGACAAAAACAAGGACCCCCTGAACGACTCTGTTCTTCAGCTGTACGGGAAGTCCTCAGTCAAACTGTTGGCTACCCTGTATGTTGCTGCCCCACCTGAGGGTAAGACTAGCATCACATCAACAGATGTAACTAAGCGATACCCACTGAGCACGCCACGTCATTTCAACGTGGAATGTGGGTAATATTGGTTGACGCATTGATCAACCAAATTCCAACCTTTATTCACCAATTCAAAAAGACAGCCAGAAGTTTATTGATATCCTAATGTGTTATCAATATGCTTTTAACCATATTAAAGCACAACCAAATTCCAATGGAAAAACAAATGTCAGATTTTTGGTTTAGTTCTCATCTAAATGTGTTATCGCTGCGCTTTCAACTAAAAGCTTTCTATGATTACATAAGAAGACATTTATAGTTACAATAGGCTAACCAGAACATGTGGCCATGGATGTGTAACTCATTTTAAGGTTGAATAAATACTGTTACATTAGTTTGCCTTAACTTTAGGAAATTTACTGTATTGCAAAAGTCATATTGAATTGTGTTTGTCTGACAACTCAACCAAATATCAACATTTAAAGGATATCTAATGCAGGATAGTTTCATCTGAGCCACTGGCTTAATCCTATTCTTTAACTTTTATTTTTGGTTTAGTTGGAGACGTGAATCCAACATATAATTTGTTTACCTTTTCGACAAGTTAATAGGCTATATTGAATTGTGTTTGGTTGTCAAAGCAAACAAATATCAACATTTGAAGGAGATTTATCTTTTGTGCCACTGACTTAGTCTGGCTTTAATTCCAGTTTGTCTACAAACTGGAACGTTTGTTTACTCCATGTGTAACTCTGTGTTGTTGTTTTTGTCGCACTGCTTTGCTTTATCTTGGCCAGGTCGCAGTTGTAAATGAGAACTTGTTCTCAACTGACCTGGTTAAATAAAGGTGAAAAAAATAAAAAAAAATAATAATAGTATGTTGGATTGACATCTCAATCGCAACCAAGAATCAAAGTTAAAGAATAGGATTAAATCAAATTAAACTTTATTTAAGGTGCATTTAAAACTTGATTCGATTTCTGGTTTGGATGGAGACGTGAATCCACCATTTCAATTATTAATTTGAGTCAAAGGAGATGAAATCACAGATCTAAGCAGAAGAAACATCTCCTTGAAATGTTGATATTTGGTTGCGCTGACAACCAAGCACAATTCAATATGCAGTTTGTCTACAAATTAATAATTGATATGTTGGATTCACGTCTCCATCTCAAGCAAAAATCTATGTTAAAGAATAGGACTAAATCTAATCTAATCAAACTCTAAATGCACTTTAAATAAAGTTTGATTTAGTTTAGTCACATTATTTAACTTCAATTTTTGGTTGAGATGGAGACGTGAATTCAACATATCAATTATTAACTTGAAGATAACATTTCAAATCCAGTGTATTTTCCATTCCACGTCACAATGCATTAACAAATGACTTTGAAACAACATTGATTTAACCTGTTTCTGCCCAGTGGGTAGTTAGACCTCCAACCTGCATTTTCTTTAAAGTCTTTGAATGTATCACATTTCCCTGGGTTAATTTACTCAACAACATTTGCATTAAGATAAATGTGAAGTTAACCCGAGATTGTCTTGTTTATAATGATCTCTTATTTTTGCCCTTTTTAACAGATACAAGCAAGAAAGGAGGCAAGAAGAAGGGTGGTTCCATGCAGACTGTGTCCTCGCAGTTCAGGGTGATCTTTTGAAATGTGTATATTCAGTCCTTCAAAAGGTGCATCGATTATCATCGATGATTTATATTTAAAAAATGGTTTGTAATCCTCTTACAGGAGAACTTGGGCAAGCTGATGACCAACTTGAGGAGCACTCATCCTCACTTTGTGCGCTGCCTGATCCCCAACGAGTCAAAGACTCCAGGTACAAGAAATATTGAGTGATATATTTTTTATGTAATCAGTAAAGTATCAGTAACCTTAACGAGCTCAATCTTGAACCTGTTTATGAGTATTAAAAGAGACTTGGTTTGTGTTTCCAGGTCTGATGGAGAACTTCCTGGTTATCCACCAGCTCAGGTGTAATGGTGTTCTGGAGGGGATCAGGATCTGCAGGAAGGGCTTCCCCAGCAGAATCATCTATGCTGACTTCAAGCAGAGGTTCACACACACAAACAGAAATGCACACATACATACATACATACACATTACATTTACATTTGAGTCATTTAGCAGATGGTGTTATCCAGCAGCATACCACCCTGCATCCCACTGCTGGCTTGCCTCTGAAGCTAAGCAGGGTTGGTCCTGGTTGGTCCCTGGATTGGAGACCAGCTGGTGTTATCCAGCAGCATACCACCCTGCATCCCACTGCCGGCTTGCCTCTGAAGCTAAGCAGGGTTGGTCCTGGTTGGTCCCTGGATTGGAGACCAGCTGGTGTTATCCAGCAGCATACCACCCTGCATCCCACTGCCGGCTTCCCTCTGAAGCTAAGCAGGGTTGGTCCTGGTTGGTCCCTGGATGGGAGACCAGCTGGTGTTATCCAGCAGCATACCACCCTGCATCCCACTGCCGGCTTGCCTCTGAAGCTAAGCAGGGTTGGTCCTGGTTGGTCCCTGGATGGGAGACCAGCTGGTGTTATCCAGCAGCATACCACCCTGCATCCCACTGCCGGCTTCCCTCTGAAGCTAAGCAGGGTTGGTCCTGGTTGGTCCCTGGATTGGAGACCAGCTGGTGTTATCCAGCAGCATACCACCCTGCATCCCACTGCCGGCTTCCCTCTGAAGCTAAGCAGGGTTGGTCCTGGTTGGTCCCTGGATTGGAGACCAGCTGGTGTTATCCAGCAGCATACCACCCTGCATCCCACTGCCGGCTTGCCTCTGAAGCTAAGCAGGGTTGTTCCTGGTTGGTCCCTGGATTGGAGATCAGCTGGTGTTATCCAGCAGCATACCACCCTGCATCCCACTGCCGGCTTGCCTCTGAAGCTAAGCAGGGTTGGTCCTGGTTGGTCCCTGGATTGGAGATCAGCTGGTGTTATCCAGCAGCATACCACCCTGCATCCCACTGCTGGCTTCCCTCTGAAGCTAAGCAGGGTTGGTCCTGGTTGGTCCCTGGATGGGAGATCAGATGCTGCTGGAAGTGGTGTTGGAGGGCCAGCAGGCAGCACTCTTTTCTCTGGTCAAAGGCAATCCCAATGTGCCAGGGCAGTTAAACAGATGTCCTGACTCTCTGAGGTCATTAAAAATCCCATGGTGTATAATGTAAGGGTGTTATTAACCCTGGTCTCCTGGCTAAATGTCTGATCTGGCACTCATACTGTCATGGCCACCTAATCATCCCCAGCTTCCAATTGGCTCCATCTGATCTCCTGTAACTGTTCCCCAGGTTGTTGATGAGAATGTGTTCTCAGTCAACTTACCTGGTAAAAAATTGATACTTTTTCGTACTGGTCAATCCACGCACACACAAAACAATGGAAAATATCAACTCTAAGGGTCAGAATAGGTTACCTTTTACATAATATAACCAACCTATTTCAACTTGACATATGTTAAGCATGTCTCCTCATTCAGGTATAAAGTACTGAATGCCAGTGTCATCCCCGAGGGCCAGTTCATGGACAACAAGAAGGCTTCTGAGAAGCTGCTGGGGTCCATTGATGTGAATCACGAGGATTACAAGTTTGGACACACCAAGGTCAGTCAAATAGCCCCAGCAAAAGCTGACAAAACACAACTTGAATTATATTTTAACCCCTTACCATTCAACATCTCTCCAGTTAATCACCCATCATGTGATACTTTCTTCTTCATTAAGCTAATATAAAAAGGTAGAGAAACATTCTACTGTTATTTTCTTCAAAGTCATACACCACAGGTAAAGAAGAGAAACTACATTTATTAACCTGTGCATTGTGTTACAGTGGCTGCAGTTCTGTATCACTTTACATTATTCATCTACAACTGCACAATACCTTTCAACTTATGAACACACTATCCCATGGTCTGTGGTGATTTTCCCCTCTGTTGATCCAACCCTTTATATCTGTTTCCATCTGACTGTGATTCTATTGACCATGTTTACCTGTGGCTCAGGTGTTCTTCAAAGCCGGTCTGCTGGGGGTCCTGGAGGAGATGAGAGATGAGAAGCTGGCCTCTCTGGTCGGCATGGTCCAGGCTCTCAGCCGTGGATTCCTCATGAGGAGAGAGTTCACCAAGATGATGGAGAGGAGGTGAGGAATAGTAGGCATCTTGGCACAACTTCCTATGAACCACCTGTATGTAAGGAATTATGATTCTTTATATATTATATATTTATTATATATTTATTATTATTTATTATATATTATTATATGCTGCGAGTTGTTCAGAATGAGGAAGTACATCTTATAATGTTCTTTTAAAGCTGCAGTTTAGGATTTGGAAAGCTGTTCAATTGTCATTTTAATGTGTTGAATTTACCTATTGATTCTGGAAGAGTATAAAAGGCCTGTCAGTCGTTGCATATAGAGCACTGTCAATGAATTTAAGAGGGGTTACCTTTCCCTTGCCCCCTTCCTCAGCTGTAAACATAAAGTGGCAGAGGGGTTCTGTTTTGTTGTTCTTCCTCTCTTAGAAAGTAGCTTGTCAGTCACCATACCACTCTATCCTTTCTGTTGACCAGAGATGCCGTCTACTCCATCCAGTACAACATCCGTTCATTCATGAATGTGAAAACCTGGCCGTGGATGAAGGTGTACTTCAAGATCAAGCCCCTGCTGAAGAGCGCTGAGACTGAGAAGGAGATGGCCAACATGAAGGAGAACTATGAGAAGATGCAGACAGACCTGGCCAAGGCTCTGGCCAAGAAGAAGGAGTTGGAGGAGAAAATGGTGACCCTGCTGCAGGAGAAGAATGACCTGGCACTCCAAAACGCATCTGTGAGTGAGCAACTACCCTCATAAGGGTACATTTACATACATGAATACATCAATACACACATGATTACACATGAACACACACATGAACACACATGAACACACACATGAACACACACATGAACACACATGAACACACACATGAACACACATGCAAGCAGGCAGACAGACAGACACACACAAACACACGTTCACACATTTTCACACTCTCCACTGCTGCAACTCTGTTTATTATTTTTCCTGTTTGCCTTGTCACTTTTACCCCGACCTACATGTACGTTACATGATGTATTACCTCAACTACCTGGTACCCCTGCACATTGACTCGTTACTGGTACTCCCTGTATATAGCCTCATTACTACCTGGTACCCCTGCACATTGACTCGTTACTGGTACTCCCTGTATATAGCCTCATTACTACCTGGTACCCCTGCACATTGACTCGTTACTGGTACTCCCTGTATATAGCCTCATTACTACCTGGTACCCCTGCACATTGACTCGTTACTGGTACTCCCTGTATATGGCCTCATTACTACCTGGTACCCCTGCACATTGACTCGTTACTGGTACTCCCTGTATATAGCCTCATTACTACCTGGTACCCCTGCACATTGACTCGTTACTGGTACTCCCTGTATATAGCCTCATTACTACCTGGTACCCCTGCACATTGACTCGTTACTGGTACTCCCTGTATATAGCCTCATTACTACCTGGCACCCCTGCACATTGACTCGTTACTGGTACTCCCTGTATATGGCCTCATTACTACCTGGTACCCCTGCACATTGACTCGTTACTGGTACTCCCTGTATATGGCCTCATTACTACCTGGTACCCCTGCACATTGACTCGTTACTGGTACTCCCTGTATATAGCCTCATTACTACCTGGTACCCCTGCACATTGACTCGTTACTGGTACTCCCTGTATATGGCCTCATTACTACCTGGTACCCCTGCACATTGACTCGTTACTGGTACTCCCTGTATATAGCCTCATTACTACCTGGTACCCCTGCACATTGACTCGTTACTGGTACTCCCTGTATATGGCCTCATTACTACCTGGTACCCCTGCACATTGACTCGTTACTGGTACTCCCTGTATATGGCCTCATTACTACCTGGTACCCCTGCACATTGACTCGTTACTGGTACTCCCTATATATAGCCTTATTATTGTTATTTATTGTGTTACTATTTCCTATTTTTCTTAGCAATTTTTTAAAACTCTGCATTGTTGGGAAAGGGCTCGTAAGTTAGCATTTCACGGTAAAGTCTACACCTGTTGCATTCGGCGTATATGACAAATAACATTTGATTCGACGAACACACTGTGAAGTAGTGGTAACTACCAAAATAAAGGAAAAACAAACAAAGTTTCTTAAAGGCCCCCTCCAGAGGAAGTTTCCACCACATTTACATTACATTTACATTTAAGTCATTTAGCAGACGCTCTTATCCAGAGCGACTTACAAATTGGTGCATTCACCTTATGATATCCAGTGGAACAACCACTTTACAATAGTGCATCTAAATCTTTTAAGGGGGGGGGGGGGGGGGGGGGGTTAGAAGGATTACTTTATCCTATCCTAGGTATTCCTTAAAGAGGTAAGGTTTCAGGTGTCTCCGGAAGGTGGTGATTGACTCCGCTGACCTGGCGTCGTGAGGGAGTTTGTTCCACCATTGGGGTGCCAGAGCAGCGAACAGTTTTGACTGGGCTGAGCGGGAACTGTACTTCCTCAGAGGTAGGGAGGCGAGCAGGCCAGAGGTGGATGAACGCAGTGCCCTTGTTTGGGTGTAGGGCCTGATCAGAGCCTGAAGGTACGGAGGTGCCGTTCCCCTCACAGCTCCGTAGGCAAGCACCATGGTCTTGTAGCGGATGCGAGCTTCAACTGGAAGCCAGTGGAGAGAGCGGAGGAGCGGGGTGACGTGAGAGAACTTGGGAAGGTTGAACACCAGACGGGCTGCGGCGTTCTGGATGAGTTGTAGGGGTTTAATGGCACAGGCAGGGAGCCCAGCCAACAACGAGTTGCAGTAATCCAGACGGGAGATGACAAGTGCCTGGATTAGGACCTGCGCCGCTTCCTGTGTGAGGCAGGGTCGTACTCTGCGAATGTTGTAGAGCATGAACCTACAGGAACGGGTCACCGCCTTGATGTTAGTTGAGAACGACAGGGTGTTGTCCAGGATCACGCCAAGGTTCTTAGCGCTCTGGGAGGAGGACACAATGGAGTTGTCAACCGTGATGGCGAGATCATGGAACGGGCAGTCCTTCCCCGGGAGGAAGAGCAGCTCCGTCTTGCCGAGGTTCAGCTTGAGGTGGTGATCCGTCATCCACACTGATATGTCTGCCAGACATGCAGAGATGCGATTCGCCACCTGGTTATCAGAAGGGGGAAAGGAGAAGATTAATTGTGTGTCGTCTGCATAGCAATGATAGGAGAGACCATGTGAGGATATGACAGAGCCAAGTGACTTGGTGTATAGCGAGAATAGGAGAGGGCCTAGAACAGAGCCCTGGGGGACACCAGTGGTGAGAGCACGTGGTGCGGAGACAGATTCTCGCCACGCCACCTGGTAGGAGCGACCTGTCAGGTAGGACGCAATCCAAGCGTGGGCCGCGCCGGAGATGCCCAACTCGGAGAGGGTGGAGAGGAGGATCTGATGGTTCACAGTATCAAAGGCAGCCGATAGGTCTAGAAGGATGAGAGCAGAGGAGAGAGAGTTAGCTTTAGCAGTGCGGAGCGCCTCCGTGACACAGAGAAGAGCAGTCTCAGTTGAATGACTAGTCTTGAAACCTGACTGATTTGGATCAAGAAGGTCATTCTGAGAGAGATAGCAGGAGAGCTGGCCAAGGACGGCACGTTCAAGAGTTTTGGAGAGAAAAGAAAGAAGGGATACTGGTCTGTAGTTGTTGACATCGGAGGGATCGAGTGTAGGTTTTTTCAGAAGGGGTGCAACTCTCGCTCTCTTGAAGACGGAAGGGACGTAGCCAGCGGTCAAGGATGAGTTGATGAGCGAGGTGAGGTAAGGGAGAAGGTCTCCGGAAATGGTCTGGAGAAGAGAGGAGGGGATAGGGTCAAGCGGGCAGGTTGTTGGGCGGCCGGCCGTCACAAGACGCGAGATTTCATCTGGAGAGAGAGGGGAGAAAGAGGTCAAAGCACAGGGTAGGGCAGTGTGAGCAGAACCAGCGGTGTCGTTTGACTTAGCAAACGAGGATCGGATGTCGTCGACCTTCTTTTCAAAATGGTTGACGAAGTCATCCGCAGAGAGGGAGGAGGGGGGAGGAGGGGGAGGAGGATTCAGGAGGGAGGAGAAGGTGGCAAAGAGCTTCCTAGGGTTAGAGGCAGATGCTTGGAATTTAGAGTGGTAGAAAGTGGCTTTAGCAGCAGAGACAGAAGAGGAGAATGTAGAGAGGAGGGAGTGAAAGGATGCCAGGTCCGCAGGGAGGCGAGTTCTCCTCCATTTCCGCTCGGCTGCCCAGAGCCCTGTTCTGTGAGCTCGCAATGAGTCGTCGAGCCACGGAGCAGGAGGGGAGGACCGAGCCGGCCTGGAGGATAGGGGACATAGAGAGTCAAAGGATGCAGAAAGGGAGGAGAGGAGGGTTGAGGAGGCAGAATCAGGAGATAGGTTGGAGAAGGTTTGAGCAGAGGGAAGAGATGATAGGATGGAAGAGGAGAGAGTAGCGGGGGAGAGAGAGCGAAGGTTGGGACGGCGCGATACCATCCGAGTAGGGGCAGAGTGGGAAGTGTTGGATGAGAGCGAGAGGGAAAAGGATACAAGGTAGTGGTCGGAGACTTGGAGGGGAGTTGCAATGAGATTAGTGGAAGAACAGCATCTAGTAAAGATGAGGTCAAGCGTATTGCCTGCCTTGTGAGTAGGGGGGGAAGGTGAGAGGGTGAGGTCAAAAGAGGAGAGGAGTGGAAAGAAGGAGGCAGAGAGGAATGAGTCAAAGGTAGACGTGGGGAGGTTAAAGTCACCCAGAACTGTGAGAGGTGAGCCATCCTCAGGAAAGGAACTTATCAAGGCGTCAAGCTCATTGATGAACTCTCCAAGGGAACCTGGAGGGCGATAAATGATAAGGATGTTAAGCTTGAAAGGGCTGGTAACTGTGACAGCATGGAATTCAAAGGAGGCGATAGACAGATGGGTCAGGGGAGAAAGAGAGAATGTCCACTTGGGAGAGATGAGGATCCCAGTGCCACCACCCCGCTGACCAGAAGCTCTCGGGGTGTGCGAGAACACGTGGGCAGACGAGGAGAGAGCAGTAGGAGTAGCAGTGTTATCTGTGGTAATCCATGTTTCCGTCAGTGCCAAGAAGTCGAGGGACTGGAGGGAAGCATAGGCTGAGATGAACTCTGCCTTGTTGGCCGCAGATCGGCAGTTCCAGAGGCTGCCGGAGACCTGGAACTCCACGTGGGTCTTGCGCGCTGGGACCACCAGGTTAGAGTGGCAGCGGCCACGCGGTGTGAAGCGTTTGTATGGTCTGTGCAGAGAGGAGAGAACAGGGATAGACAGACACATAGTTGACAGGCTACAGAAGAGGCTACGCTAATGTAAAGGAGATTGGAATGACAAGTGGACTACACGTCTCGAATGTTCAGAAAGTTAAGCTTACGTTGCAAAAATCTTATTGACTAAAATGATTAAAATGATACAGTACTGCTGGCTGGTGAAGTAGGCTAGCTAGAAGTGGCTGCGTTGTTGACTTTGTTTGAAAGTGTTGCTGGCTAGGTAGCCTCGATAACTGGCTAGGTAACCTCGATAACTGGCTAGATAATTACTCTAAACTACACAATTATCTTAGATACAAAGACAGCAAAGACAACTATGTAGCTAGCTAACACTACACTAATCAAATCGTTCCGTTGTAATGTTTCGGTAGAAGTTGGCTAGCTGGCTAGCTAGCAGTGTTGACAACGTTAGAAGATTCGATAATAATCTAAACTACACAATTATCTTTGATACAAAGACGGCTATGTAGCTAGCTAAGAAAAAAGTGCTAAGATCAAACAAATCAAACCGTTGTACTGTAATGAAATGAAATGAAATGAAATGTAATACTACCTGTGGAGCGAAGCAAAATGCGACTACTCGCTCCAACCCGGAAGTTGCTTACTTCGATGTAATTCCTATCCGAGTGCGGAAATGCTTGTTTAGTTCCGAACTCCGACATATGACTCCTTATAAATATTGATTAATCAGGCGTGCACATCTACACCAAGGCAAAGGGTGGCTACTTTGAAGAATCATAAATATAAAATATATTTTGATTTGTTTAACACTTTTTTGGTTACTACATGATTCCATATGTGTTATTTCATAGTGTTGATGTCTTCACTATTATTCTACAATGTAGGAAATAGTCAAAATAAAAAAAAAACCTGGAATGAGTAGGTGTGTCCAAAATTTCTACTGGTATTGTATATATTGAAGTTATGTTGATTTGCTTTGACCTCTTTGACAAATGTTAGTCTATATTTTCATACAGAAAGTGAGGACGCAGATTTTTTATCCTGTTCTGAAAACAGGAATCAGAAAATCTGAACGATGCTGAGGAAAGGTGTGAGGGGCTCATCAAGAGCAAGATCCAGCTGGAGGCCAAACTCAAAGAGACGACCGAAAGGCTGGAGGACGAGGAGGAGATGAACGCTGAGTTGACTGCCAAGAAGAGGAAGCTGGAGGATGAGTGCTCTGAGCTGAAGAAGGACATTGATGACCTGGAGCTCACCCTGGCCAAAGTGGAGAAGGAGAAGCACGCCACTGAAAACAAGGTCTCGTGTCTTACCATAGACAGTCTAACCAAACAATAATCCAAACAATAATCAACTCAAAACATAGCTGAAATGGAATTCAAGTCGTATTCTGGGTGCAGGAAAAATAGTGGAATTTAAGTTGCGGGGTACTCCTCACATTAATTGAATGTTCAGCTCCCCCTTCGTTTATGACTTCCATTCTGTACACTGGCATGGTGTACAATGCCATCTAGTGTTAAATCAATAATACAGTTCTAATCTGAATTAAATGAATGTAATATATTTCAAACTAAATCTTTCTTTTATGGTGAAGTGACCAAAGACAAATTTTGTTGTGACCGTTTTCAGGTTAAAAATCTGACAGAGGAGATGTCGTCTATGGATGAGAGTGTTGCCAAGCTGACCAAGGAGAAGAAAGCCCTCCAAGAGGCCCACCAGCAGACACTGGATGACCTGCAGGCAGAGGAGGACAAAGTCAACACTCTGACCAAGGCCAAGACCAAGCTGGAACAGCAAGTGGACGACGTGAGTGGAGTTTGACATTTCGCCATGATAGTATGTAAGATGGCATTATCATCAGTTGTTTCGATTTCAACAATATGTCTGTTTTTATCTTATAGCTTGAGGGTTCTCTGGAACAAGAGAAGAAGCTCCGTATGGACCTTGAGAGATCCAAGAGAAAGCTGGAGGGAGATCTGAAACTGGCCCAGGAGTCCATAATGGACCTGGAGAATGACAAGCAGCAGTCTGATGAGAAAATCAAGAAGTAAACACAATCAAATGGCCACAGTATTACCTACTATGTTGATCAACACAATGGTTGTTCTTGACTAATTCTTGTAATTATGAATTCATATTTGCATGTGATTATTAAAAAATATGTGAATGGTATAATTCTCTGTCTTTAAACTATCGAACCAAACCCAATTACGCAATCAATGTGTTTGTATTTCTTAGGAAGGACTTTGAGACCACCCAGCTCCTCAGCAAGATTGAGGATGAGCAATCTCTGGGAGCTCAGCTGCAGAAGAAGATCAAGGAACTCCAGGTACAGTACAGGATATAAGCTCCAGTACAGGAAAGCACCTGAATCATTTCCTGACAAAACTGTGACATATTTCTTCTGGTAGCACACATTTTTACTGGTGGCTTCTGATGGCTCAGTAGGTTGGAAGATGTTGCTTCTTGCTGATGTTTCTTACCGTTGTTAAGATGGTGCTTCCATAGAGTTAGCTAGAGGACAAATACTTTATCTGTGACATTATGGTCTATGTGATAGCATGGACAGCTCCATTTTAATACAGTCAATTGTCTTCTTCTTTTGTGCTTGAAAAAAGTGTTAACCTAATATTGGTGATTTACCACCACCTGCAGAGCTGGAGTCCTGAGCCATATCAAAATATTGTAATTTATTTATTGCTATGACTAGATGGCGGTGTTATAGCTTAAAGCCATTTTATAACCATAGGCAACCCAATTTGAAGAAGACAATGCTCTAATCATTGGCCCAGTTAACTACTTTAAAATGGTGGAAGCTCTCAATGGCAATGTCCATGCTAAAATGGTTTATATCCATTTAGAGACCTCTATCTAACTTTATGGGTGGATTTTACTGATTTGGGTTTGGTCCTGCATGGGACACTGTCTATTGAATATATTAGTGTAACTGGCTTTGTTTTAACATGTGAATATTCTTGGTACCATTTCAAAGGAAACACTTTAAAGTTTGTGGAAATGTGAATTGAATGTAGGAGAATAACACAATAGATCTGGTAGAAGAAAATATTTTGAAATGCAACAGAAAGGTCCCAAGTCTAGCCATCACTCTGGCTGTAATTCCAATGGTGTCCACAAGAGGGCAGCAGTGCATGTGAAGACATTTAGTGTGAAGTCACCCAGGTACATTTGGGCAAATCGTGAAGGGCACATTTACATTTACATTACATTTCTCTGCAAGAATATCATCAAATCTGTATACTTCGACTTTGATTTAGCTTTTCCAGTATTAGTAGCCATATTGTAAGTTCAACACTTGCAAAACACCCAGTTTTCATAACTTCATAACTCTCCATATTCTTGCAATTTTTGTCCAAAAGGACAGTGTGACAGATACTCCCGTAAAGCCCAGCTCAGTGGCTATCTAGCTAGCTTTGTTTGACCCTGATTGGTGCTTATTTGACAAAGTTACAGTCAATCAAGTGAAGACCGCCCGTGTCATTGGCGCGCCATGAAGGCGTCGCTCTCTGACCAAATGTGGATATCTTATCTATATATATATATATATCTATATCTATATCCTACAGGATATACTACACCTCTAATGATATAGTGAAGTCTGGTTATGTTCTAGAATCTCTGGGGAATAAATACAAACGTAATTTTACTGGTTGAAACAATGTTTAGGGTTACATTTCCACAGAATCCTTTCTTTGTAAATTGAACGAGTTCAAAATCAATCGTGCTTCTGCTATATGGACCTTTTTAGGATATGAAAAAGGATTTTATCTAACTAAACGACTCTTCCTGTTATCTCTGGGACCCTTTGGATGATAAATCAGAGCAAGATTTCAGAATGTAAAATGCTAAATATACATCCTTTTATTATTTTGTGAGGTTCCAAAGTTTCAACTTTATTGTTCATTCCCCGCTGCTCCTGCCCCCTACTTTAGGCCCGTATTGAGGAGCTGGAAGAAGAAATTGAGGCTGAGCGTGCTGCCAGGGCCAAAGTTGAGAAGCAGAGGGCTGATCTCTCCAGGGAACTTGAGGAGATCAGCGAGAGGCTGGAGGAGGCCGGAGGTGCCACTGCTGCTCAGATTGAGATGAACAAGAAGCGTGAGGCTGAGTTCCAGAAGCTGCGTCGTGATCTTGAAGAGTCCACCTTGCAGCATGAAGCCACAGCCGCCGCTCTGCGCAAGAAGCAGGCCGACAGTGTGGCTGAGCTCGGGGAGCAGATCGACAACCTGCAGCGCGTCAAGCAGAAGCTGGAGAAGGAGAAGAGTGAGTACAAGATGGAGATTGATGACCTCTCCAGCAACATGGACTCCATTGCCAAGGCTAAGGTGATTAGTGATGTTTTGGTCAAGCGGTGTTGAGGAGGGTCAACTACATTACCATTTATGTGAACTGAAGTAATAATGGTACATGTTTCACTAACAGGGCAATCTGGAGAAGATGTGCCGTACTCTTGAGGACCAGCTAAGTGAGATCAAGACTAAGAATGATGAGAATCTTCGCCAGGTCACTGACATCAGTGGACAGAGGGCCAGACTTCTGACAGAAAATGGTACCATCAACAATGAACAACAAAGCAATGCTTTCCTTAAGTGGTACACAATAAAATGTGTTGAGGGCTTGAAGTCCAGCCCACATTCAAATATTTGGAGAAAATACTATTCACCATCTAACATTGCCCTAAAAAACATTTTTAATCATAGAGAACAGAGACCCCATTAACAACCTCTTTCTCTGCAGGTGAGTTTGGCCGCCAGCTGGAAGAGAAGGAAGCACTGGTGTCTCAGCTGACCAGAGGCAAACAGGCCTTCACCCAGCAGGTGGAGGAGCTGAAGAGGCAGATTGAGGAGGAGGTCAAGGTAAGGAACCCAATATCGACTCCACCAATCACAGAGTTTAGAGAAATATTTATTTATGTAGACGGTGACTACGCCACCCTCAGAGACTTCAAATCAAAATCAAATTGTCACGTGCTTCGTAAACAACAAGTCTGGATTAACAGTGAAATGCTAATTTATGGGCCCTTCCCAACAATGCAGAGAGAAAAATAAATAGAAAGATAATAACACGAGTAATAAATTCACAGTAATGTAACTAAAGTAACTAATGATAACGTGGCTATATACACGGGGTACCAGTACTGAGTCGATGTGCAGGGGAACGAGGTAATTGAGGTAGATATGTACATATAGGTAGGGGTAAAGTGACTAGGGAACAGGATAGATAATAAGAAGTAGCAGCAGCGTATGGGATGAGTCAAAAGAGTTAGTACAAAAAGGGTGGTCAATGCAGATAGTCTGGGTAGCTATTTGGTTAACTATTTATTATTATTCTCGTGGCTTGACGGTAGAAGCTGTTCAGGGTCCTATTTTTTCCAGTCTGGGAGCATCGGTACAGTTTGCAGAAGCAGAGTGAACAGTTTATGACTTGGGTGGCTGCAGTCTTTGACAATTTTTAAGGCCTTTCTCTGACATTGCCTAGCACAGAAGTCCTGGATGGCAGAGCTCAGCCCCAGCGATGTACTGCTCCATACGCACTACCCTCTGTAGCACCTTGCGGTTAGATGCCAAGAAGTTGCCAAACCAAGCGATGATGCAGGATGCAGCCGGTCAAGATGTTCTCAATGGTGCAGCTGTAGAACTTTTTGAAGATCTGAGGGCCCATGCCAAATCTTTTCAGCTTCCTGAGGAGGAGGAGGCATTGTCATTGCTGATGTGGGGCGAACAGGGAGTACAGGTGGGGACTAAGCACGCACCCGAAGGGCCCCTGTATTGAGGGTCAGTGTGGCGGATGTGTTGTTGCCTAGCCTCACCACCTGGGGGCGGCCGGTCAGAAAGTCACAGGGTTCTGAGCTTAGTGATGAGTTTGGAGGGCGCTATGGTGTTGAATGGACCCCAGGAAGAGTAGCTGCTGCTTTTGCAACAGCTAATGGGGATCATAATAAAATACCAAATACCAAATGCTTAGCTGTAGTCAATGAACAGCATTCTCACATAGGTGTTCCTCTTGTCCAGGTGGGAAAGAGCAGTGTGGAGTGCAATAGAGATTGCGTCATCTGTGGATCTGTTGGGGCGGTATGCGAGTTGGAGTGGGTCCAGGGTGTCCATGTCCTTGTTCAGCCAAGACTCAGAGAAACAGAATATTACAGTTCTTCAGGTCCCGTTGATAGGAGTTCATCCAGTTTTTCACCAGTGACAGAGGGCAATGGTGGTCTATTTGTTTGCTGACGTAATCTCGTTAGGAGGCTGCCTCACCTGCCTCTTTTTGGCCGCCACTTCCTCTTTCGAGTACCAGGGATTAGGGCCTGGTCCGGAGTACGCAGAACGCCCAGAGCTGCCGATTCGTTGAGGTAGAAATCTTCATCCAAATTGAGGCAAGTGATTGCTGTTCTGATGTCCAAAATACGTTTTCGGTCATAGGAAATGATGGTGGAGACATTGCGCACCAAAAAGTTAAGATCAGCATACATTATTTAAATTTTTTAATAGCAGAGTAAAATGTCCACTATCCACTGTAGCGCCATCTACTGTAATTTGTTTTTACTATCTCTCTGTCTTTCCCTTTCTCTCTCACAGGCAAAAAATGCACTGGCCCATGGTGTCCAGTCTGCCCGCCATGACTGTGACCTACTGAGGGAGCAGTTTGAGGAGGAGCAGGAGGCCAAGGCAGAGCTGCAACGCGGCATGTCCAAGGCCAACAGCGAGGTGGCTCAATGGAGGACTAAGTATGAAACTGATGCCATTCAGCGCACAGAGGAGCTGGAGGAGGCCAAGTGAGTCACACGCAACAGCAGAAACTCACATATAGGGTGTGGATGGTGACGTGGTGGTACGGTAGTCTCAAAAAACCACACCATAGGCAACAGCAGTGTGGTCTGGTTTCAATTTTGACACTTTCTTGGCAACTTTAATAAGAAAAAGAATGTGGGGTGGGTCCTCTTAAAAATAACCTGTGATCCCCATCTTGCTAGCTGCTATCTTGCTAGTTGCTATCTTGCTAGCTGCTATCTATATTTTATTCAAACAGATACGGTACCCACTGGCACACCACGTCATTTCAACGTGGAGAATTTGGGTAATATTTGGTAGATACATTGATCAATGAGATTCCAGCACATTTTCACCCATATTTAAAAAAAAAACAAATCAATCAGATCATTCGTTAACCGGCGATAGCCGACACCCACATAGCTGATGTTTTGGCGGTGTCGAAGGTGTAACTTCATTGGAACTGTCAAATCGCTTAGAAGCCGCTCTTGATCATTGTCAACAAGCCACACCTGTCCCACTTGCGTAACAAATTCAGACCAAGAAAGTGTAGCTGTATAGAAATGATGACGCTCAAATTGAAAATCATTAAACTAAACAATGAGGAGTTCTATCATCCTAATGTACTGTAGGTTTAGATTACACCTATCATCCTAATGGAGGTGTAGACTATATCTATCATCCTAATGGAGGAGTAGATTACATCTATCATCCTAATGGAGGTGTAGATTACATCTATCATCCTAATGGAGGAGTAGATTACATCTATCATCCTAATGGAGGTGTAGATTACATCTATCAGCCTAATGGAGGAGTAGATTACATCTATCATCCTAATGGAGGAGTAGATTACATCTATCATCCTAATGGAGGAGTAGATTACGTCTATCATCCTAATGGAGGTGTAGATTACATCTATCATCCTAATGGAGGAGTAGATTACATCTATCATCCTAATGGAGGAGTAGATTACATCTATCATCCTAATGGAGGAGTAGATTACATCTATCATCTATCATCCTAATGGAGGAGTAGATTACATCTATCATCTATCATCCTAATGGAGGAGTAGATTACATCTATCATCCTAATGGAGGAGTAGATTACATCTATCATCCTAATGGAGGTGTAGATTACATCTATCATCCTAATGGAGGTGTAGATTACATCTATCATCCTAATGGAGGAGTAGATTACATCTATCATCTATCATCCTAATGGAGGAGTAGATTACATCTATCATCCTAATGGAGGAGTAGATTACATCTATCATCCTAATGGAGGTGTAGATTACATCTATCATCCTAATGGAGGTGTAGATTACATCTATCATCCTAATGGAGGAGTAGATTACATCTATCATCTATCATCCTAATGGAGGAGTAGATTACATCTATCATCCTAATGGAGGAGTAGATTACATCTATCATCTATCATCCTAATGGAAGTGTACATTACATCTATCATCCTAATGGAGGAGTAGATTACATCTATCATCCTAATGGAGGAGTAGATTACATCTATCATCTATCATCCTAATGGAGGAGTAGATTACATCTATCATCCTAATGGAGGTGTAGATTACATCTATCATCTATCATCCTAATGGAGGAGTAGATTACATCTATCATCCTAATGGAGGAGTAGATTACATCTATCATCTATCATCCTAATGGAGGAGTAGATTACATCTATCATCCTAATGGAGGAGTAGATTACATCTCACATTCCAGTGTTCAAATTTGTAAACAAGGCTGCATGGGATTTCTCTTAATGCGACTCCGTGCAGCCAATGACAGTGCCAGTTTTTATGTGTATGCCAGGTGCCACTTGTGGATTGAACAGCCCTAATGCAGTTCCACCTTTGACACAACTAAATGACCTGGATTTCACCTCGTTGACATTAAAGTATATAGTGCAAGTGATCAATGCCGTTCGAGATTCTGTGCAGATTAATACAGACCGACAACCCTGAATGCTTTCTATGATTACATAAGAAGACATTTATTGTTACAGTAACCTCAAAATGTGGCCATGGACGTGTTACTTATTACTCTGTGGAAATCTAATGTACAAGAATAAATACTTGTACATTAGTTTGTAAGATAGTTAATAGCTTAATGTTAGGTGGTCTTACAAAAGTAATATTAAATTGTGAGTCTTGATTAAATTCCACTTTGTCTACAAATTAATAATTAATGTTGCATTCACATCTCCATCTCAACCAAACATCTCAGTTCATTAATAGGTCTAAATCAAACTTTAAAGGATGATTTGATTTAGTCATTTTTTAACTTAGATTTTTGGTTGAGAGACTTGAGATGGAGACATGAATCCAACATTTTAATTTACTAACTTGTGGATTCCATTTGAAAGATACCAAAGCTTAAAACACTAGGCCTATATGTATTGTCTATTTTTAGTTTAATCCTGGGTTAAATTTAAACAATAGCTGTTGATGACTTCCCATCAACAGCATCATTGATAATCGAATTGATAAAGTATGGTTCCATTTCATTTGCTCTGTTAAACCTACCTTTTGGAATGACTTTGATAGCAACGCAACAGTGAATCTATTAAGTGGAGATTTCTCAACAACCATTCTTACGACAGCACATTGGTGTCAGCCTGTGGCAAATATGGAAGCCCAGTCGGGCTTGGTTAAAACCCTGGATGGGGGACCAAAGGGTAGCTGTAGGTAGATCAACTCTCCAGTAGGAGGTGCTGCCCAGCCTATTGTTTTTTTCTGATAGAGGATATTACGTTCAAGATCTGATGTCGTTTCAAAGGTACAAATTCAACATATTTTACGCAATGTTTGTCAGTGTTGAAAATGTTACCATGTTGATGTAATCCTGTAGTTGAATTTTCACCTTAAAAAGAAGTTTGTTAATAACTTTTTTCAAATAAAATGTATTTTCCATGTAACAATACATTGACAAATGATGTTGAAACAATGTTGATTTAATAACCAGTTTGTGCCCAGTGGGTAGTTATATAGGCCGTGACATAGTACCAAACTGCCATTCTATTATGTAAGGAGGGGTTAGGCCAGAACATTGTGGGAAGCAACCCAGATGTCTAGAGAGACATCTTAGTGGTAGGGGGCTCTGAGAAAATGTCAATAAGTATTGTAACATTTGTTATGGAACAAATTGTTCACAATAAAACCACCCTCTGTCGTCCAACAGGAAGAAGCTGGCCCAGCGTCTGCAGGAGGCTGAAGAGACCATTGAGGCAGTTAACGCCAAGTGCGCCTCCCTGGAGAAGACCAAGCAGAGGCTGCAGGGAGAGGTGGAGGACATGATGATTGACGTTGAGAGAGCTAACGCAATGGCCTCCAACCTTGACAAGAAGCAGAGAAACTTTGACAAGGTGAACATGAATAAACCTCACCCTAGGGTAATATTTTCTGTCTGCTATTTGATCAGTTGTAGTATAATTGTACCATATTCCTGATTCAAAACTCCATCAATGAGTTCTAATGAAAATCCTATGGATTTCCCTAGGTTCTGTCAGAGTGGAAGCAGAAGTATGAGGAAAGCCAGGCTGAGCTGGAAGGAGCTCAGAAGGAGGCTCGCTCTATGAGCACTGAACTCTTCAAGATGAAGAACTCCTACGAGGAAGCTCTGGATCATCTGGAGACTCTGAAGAGAGAGAACAAGAACCTGCAACGTGAGCATCTGACAGCAGTTATATTTTGCTCATGTTTGACTAGTGTTGTAAAAATGGAGGGAGCTTTAACCATCAAAATTACACTAAATTACTATTACACCATCTCTGAGTATGAAATTGTATTTTTTATACTCGTGACCATGTTCCTTTGAACAACCCAAGGAAGTGGAGGGCAATTATATTTGCAAGACCATATGAAGTGCTGTTAATTATTTATCTGTTATTATGATTCAATGTCAACTTCAGTGCATTGGTAATATCCACAAAAAAATAATCTCTCAAGTCTAAACTGCTCCTGTGTTTGTGTGTGCAGAGGAGATCTCTGACCTGACTGAGCAGATCGGAGAGACTGGCAAGAGCATCCATGAGCTGGAGAAGGCCAAGAAAACCGTGGAGACAGAGAAGTCTGAGATCCAGACGGCTCTGGAGGAGGCTGAGGTACAAACTACAGCTGTTTGATGGGAAAAGCAGTGTTACACGAGCCAATGCTAGCTACAGTCCAATGATCCCTGTATTGGTGTTTATTGTAGTCATATATATTTAATTGCTGGTGTTATTCACATCCAAATGTATTGAAATCAAATCGCCTGACTGCTTCTCCTTGTCCAGGGCACACTGGAGCACGAGGAATCCAAGATTCTGCGTGTGCAACTGGAGCTGAACCAGGTCAAGGGTGAGGTGGACAGGAAGCTGGCTGAGAAGGATGAGGAGATGGAGCAGATCAAGAGGAACAGCCAGAGGTTGACTGACTCCATGCAGAGCACCCTGGACTCTGAGGTCAGGAGCAGGAATGACGCCCTGAGGGTGAAGAAGAAGATGGAGGGAGACCTGAATGAGATGGAGATCCAGCTGAGCCACGCCAACCGCCAAGCGGCCGAGGCCCAGAAACATCTGAGGAACGTCCAGGGACAGCTAAAGGTAAAGGGAATGGGACATCAGGCTCAAACATCTGAGGAACGTCCAGGGACAGCTAAAGGTAAAAGGGAATGGGACATCAGGCTCAAACATCTGAGGAACGTCCAGGGACAGCTAAAGGTAAAAGGGAATGGGACATCAGGCTCAAACATCTGAGGAACGTCCAGGGACACCTAAAGGTAAAGGGAATTGGACATCAAGCTCAAACATCTGAGGAACGTCCAGGGACACCTAAAGGTAAAGGGAATGGGACATCAAGCTCAAACATCTGAGGAACGTCCAGCGACAGCTAAAGGTAAAGGGAATGGGACATCAAGCTCAAACATCTGAGAATGGGGAGGGATTTGTTTGTGAACCTTTAAAAAAGGCTTGAACCAAGGAATTGAAAATATTGAATAGATTGGACTAATATACTGTAGAAATGTAGGGATATTGAGGAAATTCTTACCAATAAACATTTTTATCACCGATCCTATCACCTCTACTTCCACAAGTCCTAATGAACCTGTCATTATGAACCCCAGGATGCCCAACTGCACCTTGATGACGCCGTCCGTGCCTCAGAGGACATGAAGGAGCAGGCAGCCATGGTGGAGCGCAGGAACGGTCTGATGGTGGCTGAAATCGAGGAGCTGAGAGTTGCCCTGGAGGTGACAGAGAGAGGCCGTAAAGTGGCTGAGACTGAGCTGGTAGACGCCAGCGAGCGTGTTGGGCTGCTGCACTCCCAGGTACAGGTCAAAATCAATTTCTTATGAAACTCAACCAAACATACCATTTACACAGTGCTTGCTTTTATATGTCGTAACTTCTGCCTTATGACATAGAAGTTATCTTGAGAGTTATCTTGAGAGTCAAACAATTTGTTTCCTCCAGAACACCAGCCTTCTGAACACCAAGAAGAAGCTGGAGACTGACCTGGTGCAGGTGCAGGGAGAGGTGGATGATATCGTCCAGGAAAGCAGGAATGCAGAGGAGAAGGCCAAGAAGGCCATCACTGATGTGAGTTCTTATGATCTATTGAATTACATCAACTTCATTTGGCCCCAATGGTAACGGTAGTATTGGCTGAGCCTCAAGGCATCCCAGTTTGAGGCAACGTCGATTCTAACAGCCTCATAAATACATTTAATCTACAGTGCCTTCAGAAAGTATTCATACCCCTTGACTAATTCCACATTTTGTTGTGTTACTGCTTGAATTCAAAATGGATTAAATAGATTTTTATCTCACCAATCTACACACTATACCCCATAATGACAAAGTGAAAACATGTTTTTAGGACATTTTTGAAATATGTTAAATGAAATACAGATGTCATTTCCATAAGTATCACACCCCTGAGTCAATACTTTGTAGAAGCACCTTTGACAGTGATTACAGCTTTGATTCGTCTTGGGTCTGTATCAGCTTTGCACTTCTGGATTTGAGGATTTTCTCCCATTCTTCCTTGCAGATTTTCTCAAGCTCTGTTATTAAGTTCTATGGGGACTGGATGTGAACAGAAGTTTTCCACAGATTTTCAATGGGATTCAAGTCTGGGCTTCTACTGCACTTTCACATTCTTGCTCTGAAGCCATTCCAGTGTTGCTTTGGCTGTATGCTTGGGGTCATTGCCACATTTTTGCTGTAGTCTACGGTCACTGGCACTCTTAGTCAGGTTTACATGTATTTGGCTCCATTCATGGTTCCCTCTATCTTTACCAGTCTCCCTGCCGCTGAAAAGCAGCCCCATAGCATGATGCTGCCACCACCATGCTTCACAGTAGGGATGCTGCCACCACCATGCTTCACAGTAGGGATGCTGCCACCACCATGCTTCACAGTAGGGATGGTGATAGAAGGGTGTAATAGCACTTTGCATTCAGGCCAAAGAGTTATATTTTTGTGTCAGAATCTTTTACCTTATGCTCACAGCCGTTCATGTGCCTTTTTTGCAAACTCCAGGCGTGCTGTCATGTGCCTTTCTCTCAGGAATGGCTTCCATCTAGACTGACGTAGGGGATAACCCTGGACAGGGCCAACCAGGCAGGACATAACCCCACCCACTTTGCCAAAGCACAGTCCCCTCACCACTAAAGGGATATCAACAGATCACCAACTTACTACCCTGAGACAAGGCTGAGTATAGCCCACTAAGATCTCCTCCAATGAAGAAGCCCGAGGGGGGCGCAAAACACTCAAGTGACGCACCCCTCCTAGGAACAGCATGGAAGAGCACTAGTAAGCCAGTGACTCAGCTGTCACGTTCCTGACCTGTTTTCCCTTGTTTTGTATTTATTTAGTATGGTCAGGGCGTGAGTTGGGTGGGTTGTCTATGTGTGATTTTCTATGTTGGGATTTTGTGTTCGGCCTGGTATGATTCTCAATCAGAGGCAGCTGTCAATCGTTGTCCCTGATTGAGAATCATACTTAGGCAGCCTGGGTTTCACGTGTGTTTTGTGGGTGTTTGTCTACCGTGTTAGCATATTGGTCCGATCCTTCTCGCCTCTCCTCGTCCGATGAGGAGGACGAAATAGACTATCGTTACATCAGCCCCTATAATAGGGTCAGAGAATCCCAGTGGAGAGAGCTGAGCAGGCCAGACTGACACAGCAAAGGATAGCACTGCAGTAATATGATCAAGATTTTAGCAGCCATATTTCAAATCAAATCAAATTGTATTAGTCACATGCGCCGAATACAACAAATGTAGACCTTACAGTGAAATGCTTACTTACGAGCCCCTAACCAACAATGCAGTTAAAAAAAATATGGATAAGAATAAGGAATAAAAGAAACAAGTAATTAAAGAGCAGCGGTAAAATATCAACATCAAGACTATATACAAATGATAACAACAGAGAGTAGCAGCGATGAAAAAGAGGGCAGCGGTTACCTGTAATCCATGGCTTCTGGTTTGGGTACGTACGGTCACTGTGGGGACGACATCATCGATGCACTTATTGATGAAGCCAATGACTGATGTGGTGTACTTATCAATGTCATCGGAGGAATCCCGGAACATATTCCAGTCTGTGCTAGCAAACAGTCCTGTAGCTTAGCATCTGCTTCATCTGACCACTTTTTTATTGATCTAGTCACTGGTCCCGATAAAATTTTTGCTTGTAAGCAGGAATCAGGAGGATAGAATTATTGTCAGATTTGCCAAATGGAGGGCGAATGGAGGGCGAAGGCGACCTTTGTATGCGTCTCTGTGTGTGGAGTAAAGGTGGTCCAGAGTTTTTTTCCTCTGGTTGCACATATAACACGCTGATAGTAATTTGGTAAAACTGATTTAAGTTTCCCTGCATTAAAGTCCCTGGCTACTAGAAGCGCCACCTCTAGGTGAGCGTTTTCTTGTTTTTCATACAGATGAAAACTCTCTAGATAGTGTTGTCGTTCAGCCACGTCTATGCATGTCTATCCACGTCTCCGTGAAGTATAAGATATTACAGTTTTGAATGTCCCGTTGGTAGTTTAATCTTCCACGTAGGTCATCTATTTTATTGGCCAAAGATTGCACGTTTGCTTGCAGAATGGATGGAAGTGTTTTTTTTTTCGATTGCTTATGAATTCTCAGAAGGCAGCCCGCCCTCCGGCCCCTTTTTCTCCGCCTCCTCTTCACGTATATCACGGGGATCTGGGCCTATTCCTGAGAAAGAAGTGTATCGTTCGCGTCGGCCTCGTCAGACTCGTTAAAGGAAAAAAAGATAGTAGATCATTGCAGTAGTCTAATCTAGAAGTGACAAAAATATGGATTAGCTTTTCAGCATAATTTTTGGACAACATGTTTTACATTTTTGCAATGTTATGATGGTGGGAAAAAAGCTGCCCTTGAAATATTCTTGATATGTTCATCAAGAGAGAGATCAGGGTCCAGAGTAACGCCGAGGCCCTTCAGTTTTATTTGAGGTGACTGTACAACCATCATTATTGTTAGTCAGATCAAAAAGCAGATCTCTTTGTTTCTTGGGGCCTAGAACAAGCATCTCTGTTTTGTCCGAGTTTAAAAGTAAAACGTTTGCCGCAGTCCACTTCCTTATGTCTGGAAGTGGAGTCAATTTTGGAGCTTCACCATGTTTTGTCAAAATGTACAGCTGTGTGTCGTCCCCATAGCAGTGAGAGTTGAAATTGTGTTTTCAAATGACATCACCAAGAGTTAGAATATATAGTGAAAACGATAGTGGTACTAAAATGTTGAAAATTCTAATAATTAGCTGGTTGATAATCTGCATCTAGTTAAATATAACTGAGGTTGGAGCAAAAACCTACAGAACGGTTGGAGAACCCTGGTCTAGAGAGACATACATTAAACAAACTACCATTCCAGGCGGCCATGATGGCTGAGGAGCTGAAGAAGGAGCAGGACACCAGCTCTCACCTGGAGAGGATGAAGAAGAACCTGGAGGTCACAGTCAAGGACCTGCAACACCGCCTGGATGAGGCTGAGAATCTGGCCATGAAGGGAGGCAAGAAGCAGCTCCAGAAACTGGAGTCCAGGGTGAGTTAACAACAGGGTGGATTGGAGTGGATTGAAAAACAGATTTCTGGATATTTATTTGGGCATTGTGTAATGACTTTTTCTCTCAATAACCCACCTAGATAATGAAAAGCTGCTGTTAACATTACAGATCCCTTCAATTAAAATTGTAAAAGTATATATAGTAGAAGACTATACCTCTGTGTTGCAAAGATTTGTTATGTATGATTTCACCACCTCAAACAAATGCCTATGTTAATTTCTTCTACAAAGGTGCGTGAGCTTGAGACTGAGTTGGAGTCCGAGCAGAAAAGAGGTGTAGACGCGGTCAAGGGAGTCCGCAAGTATGAGCGCAGAGTCAAGGAGCTCACCTACCAGGTAAGAGAAAGTGCCTTCTTCACACAATTTACACTAACACAAACAGGTTTGTGTGTAAAACTGAGGCAGTGAATCTTTGATTTTGTCCCACAGACTGACGAGGATAAGAAGAACGTTGGCAGGCTTCAGGACCTGGTAGATAAGCTGCAGATGAAAGTGAAGGCCTACAAGAGGCAGGCTGAGGAAGCAGTAAGTCACATGCTGTACTTAGTCAAATACTCTGAAAGCATGCTTTCGAAAAACATATTTTTCCCTCGTTAACTTCATGTAAATATAGTTTAGTTACAGCTGAGATCCACAAAAGGTGAAACACTGGCGCATTTGTTATTGTTTTTGTTTTGTTTATCAAACAAAGGAGATGAGTATGAAGTGTTGTGGTAAAATCAAATCTATTGTGTGTGCAAGTTAGTGAAACTTGCAACCCCTACCTCTACCCAACAGTGCAGTAGTCAATAATAGTATAACCCTAACACGAGAAATAAACAAGAGGAAAATTATAGATAATTTAAGTCAATGATGTGAAAAACAAAAAAAGTTTGTTGTTTTAACAAACGTCTTCGTTGTTATAAATAACGTCTTTGTTGTTGTAATAACATCTTTGTTGTTGTAATAACATCTTTGTTGTTGTAATAACATCTTTGTTGTTGTAATAACATCTTTGTTGTTGTAATAACATCTTTGTTGTAGTAATAACATCTTTGTTGTTGTAATAACATCTTTGTTGTTGTAATAACATCTTTGTTGTTGTATTAACATATTTGTTGTTGTAATAACATCTTTGTTGTTGTAATAACATCTTTGTTGTTGTAATAACATCTTTGTTGTTGTAATAACATCTTTGTTGTTGTAATAACATCTTTGTTGTAGTAATAACATCTTTGTTGTTGTAATATCATTGTTGTTGTTGTAATAACATCTTTGTTGTTGTAATAACATCTTTGTTGTTGTAATAACATCTTTGTTGTTGTAATAACATCTTTGTTGTAGTAATAACATCTTTGTTGTTGTAATAACATCTTTGTTGTTGTAATAACATCTTTGTTGTTGTATTAACATATTTGTTGTTGTAATAACATCTTTGTTGTTGTAATAACATCTTTGTTGTAGTAATAACATCTTTGTTGTTGTAATAACATCTTTGTTGTTGTAATAACATCTTTGTTGTTGTATTAACATATTTGTTGTTGTAATAACATCTTTGTTGTTGTAATAACATCTTTGTTGTTGTAATAACATCTTTGTTGTTGTAATAACATCTTTGTTGTTGTAATATCATCTTTGTTGTTGTAATATCATTGTTGTTGTAGTAATAACGGACTCCAACTTTGAAGTGCTTCTGCACATCAGTCAATATTGACTCAATTGATATTGCAAGTAATTGCTGAAGACATTATGCACATTTCTCAGTGCTACCTACTTAAAGTATAGGGTTAGTATTAATATTAATTTGCTGTCCTGGGGACTGGTCTACTGGTAGTGCCGCCACCCTTGGATCACATATGCCCCTGCAGGCAGTGGTTTGGTCCCCGTTCACCATGCAGGCAGCGGTTTGATCCCCGTTCACACTTTCTCTGCTGTATCATCTAGCTCCCTATTTACAGCACATTGCTATCTGAAGATAAAAAACAAACTTAAAATACTTATTTTTAAAGAATATGAATTTGCTTCCTGAATCTTCAAACAATATAGTGATGTTCTGCTCTCCCTCTCAGGAGGAAGCAGCCAACCAGCACATGTCTAAGTTCAGGAAGGTGCAGCATGAGCTGGAGGAGGCTGAGGAGCGTGCTGACATTGCTGAGACTCAAGTCAACAAGCTCAGAGCCAAGACCCGTGACAGTGGAAAGGTAAAGAGCTGCTGCCTAACCTACACCCAACTCATGTTCAAATATGACCACATCAACTCCACCTTCAGTATAATTCAAACTAAAAATGGATCTTTGAAATTCAAAATAGAAAATCCAAGCTTATCACTGAGCTTGATCGATTATATTATTTTGATGTCCATTAATTTTGCATGTTCATTATTAATACCGATCCATTCATTTATTTCTTCCTTCTTACAGGGCAAAGAAGCTTCTGAATAAACAAGATCAAAGTCTCTTAACATTTTACTGTGTTGCATAAAATATGATTTTCATGGTGAAATTGTGAGCATTGATTAAAAACATGTTGGCCAACATATACTTTTTTTTGACTGTTGTCGTGTCTTACTATTATTTAATTATATGACATGCTATTTTATTAAATTGATTACCTAATGTTTAATTGATTACGTGATTGAATTAAACCATGCCTCAATTAAACCATTAATAACCTGGGGCACTGTCACGATCGTCTTGCGAAGAGAGTGAGGACCAAAATGCAGCGTGTGGAAAGTACATCTTCTTTTTTTTCAGAAGAGGGAAAAACACGAAAACGAACAACTATACACAAACTAACAAAATAACAAACTGACGACCGTGAAGCTATATAAACAAAATGGTGCTGACACTGACCATTACACACTGACATAGACAATTACCCACAAATGCATGATGCCCATGGCTGCCTTAAATATGGCTCCCAATCAGAGACAAATGAAAGAGATCTGTCTCTGATTGAGAACCACTCAGGCAACCATAGACATACCTAGACACATTCACTCAACCATAGACATACCTAGAAACATTCACTCAACACAAACTCATACACTACACCCAACACCCCCTTTACCATATAACCACCCAAAATGACAAAACACAAACATTCCCCATGTCACACCCTGACCTAACTAAAATAATAAAGAAAACAAAGAATACTAAGGCCAGGGCGTGACATAACCCCCCCCCTTAAGGTGCGAACTCCGGGCGCACCATCATAAAGTCTAGGGGAGGGTCTGGGTGGGCGTCTGTCCACGGTGGCGGCTCTGGCACTGGTCGTGGTCCCCACCCCACCATAGTCACTACCCGCTTTCGTAGCCTCCTCCAAATGGCCACCCTCCACATTAACCCCACTGGATTAAGGTGCAGCACCGGACTAAGGGGCAGCACCGGACTAAGGGGCAGCACCGGACTAAGGGGCAGCACCGGACTAAGGGGCAGCACCAGGATAAGGGGCAGCACCAGGATAAGGGGCAGCACCAGGATAAGGGGCAGCACCAGGATAAGGGGCAGCTCCGGACTGAGGGACGGCAGCTCCGGACTGAGGGACGGCAGCTCCGGACTGAGGGACGGATCATGGCTGGCTGACGGATCTGGCTGCTCATGGCTGGCTGACGGATCTGGCTGCTCATGGCTGGCTGACGGATCTGGCTGCTCATGGCTGGCTGACGGATCTGGCTGCTCATGGCTGGCTGACGGATCTGGCTGCTCATGGCTGGCTGACGGCTCTGGACGCTCATGGCTGGCTGACGGCTCTGGCAGATCCTGTCTGGTTGGCGGCTCTGGCAGATCCTGTCTGGTTGGCGGCTCTGGCAGATCCTGTCTGGTTGGTGGCTCTGGCAGATCCTGTCTGGTTGGCGGCTCTGGCAGATCCTGTCTGGTTGGCGGCTCTGGCAGATCCTGACTGACGAATGGCTCTGGCAGATCCTGACTGACTAACGGCTCTGACGGCTCGGGACAGACGGGCGGCTCTGACGGCTCGGGACAGACGGGCGGCTCTAATGGCTCGGGACAGACGGATGGCTCAGATGGCGCTGGGGAGACGGATGGCTCAGATGGCGCTGGGGAGACGGATGGTTCAGATGGCGCTGGGGAGACGGATGGCTCAGATGGCGCTGGGGAGACAGATGGCTCAGATGGCGCTGGGGAGACGGATGGCTCAGATGGCGCTGGGGAGACGGATGGCTCAGACCGGATGAGGCGCACTGTAGGCCTGGTGCGTGGTGCCGGAACTGGAGGCACCGGGCTAAGGACACGCACCTTCAGGCTAGTGCGGGGAGAAGGAACAGGGCATACTGGACCCTGGGGACGCACATTAGGCCTAGTGCGTGGTGCCGGAACTGGAGGTTCCGGGCTGGGGACACGCATCTCAGGGCTAGTGCGGGGAGAAGGAACAGGGCATACTGGACCCTGGGGACGCACATTAGGCCTAGTGCGTGGTGCCGGAACTGGTGGTACCGGGCTGGGGACACGCATCTCAGGGCTAGTGCGGGGAGCAGCAACAGGATGCACAGGACTCTGGAGACGCACAGGAGGCTTGGTGCGTGGTGCCGGAATTGGTGGTACCGGGCTGGAGACACGCACCATAGGACGAGTGCGTGGAGGAGGAACAGGGCTCTGGAGACACACTGGAAGCCTGGTGCGTGGTGTAGGCACTGGTGGAACTGGACTGGGGCGGGGAGGTGGCGCCGGAAATACCGGACCTTGCAGGCGTACTGGTTCCCTTGAGCACCGAGCCTGCCCAACCTTACCTGGTTGAATGCTCCCCGTCGCCCGACCAGTGCGGGGAGGTGGAATAACCCGCACCGGTCTATGTAGGCGAACCGGGGACACCATGCGTAAGGCTGGTGCCATGTATGCCGGCCCGAGGAGACGCACTGGAGACCAGACGCGTTGAGCCGGCTTCATGGCACCTGGCTCAATGCCCAATCTAGCCCTACCAGTGCGGGGAGGTGGAATAACCCGCACCGGGCTATGAACACGTACAGGAGACACCGTGCGCTCTACTGCGTAACACGGTGTTCGCCCGTACTCCCGCTCTCCACGGTTAGCCTGGGAAGTGGGCGCAGGTCTCCTACCTGCCCTCAGCCCACTACCTCTAAGCCCCCCCCCCAAGAATTTTTTTGGGTTGACTCACAGGCTTCCTACCGCGTCGTCGTGCTGCCTCCATTCGCCGGTATCCCTCCTCGCACTGCGCCAGAGAATCCCAGGCGGGCTCCGGCACTCGCCCTGGGTCAATCGCCCACCTGTCGATCTCCTCCCACGTAGTGTAGTCCAGATTACGCTCCCATTGCCATTCCTCCTTGCGCTGCTCCTGTTGCCGCTTATCACGCTGCTTGATCCCGCATAGGTGGGTAATTCTGTCACGATCGTCTTGCGAAGAGAGTGAGGACCAAAATGCAGCGTGTGGAAAGTACATCTTCTTTTTTTTTGAAGAGGGAAAAACACGAAAACGAACAACTATACACAAACTAACAAAATAACAAACTGACGACCGTGAAGCTATATAAACAAAATGGTGCTGACACTGACCATTACACACTGACATAGACAATTACCCACAAATGCATGATGCCCATGGCTGCCTTAAATATGGCTCCCAATCAGAGACAAATGAAAGACATCTGTCTCTGATTGAGAACCACTCAGGCAACCATAGACATACCTAGACACATTCACTCAACCATAGACATACCTAGAAACATTCACTCAACACAAACTCATACACTACACCCAACACCCCCTTTACCATATAACCACCCAAAATGACAAAACACAAACATTCCCCATGTCACACCCTGACCTAACTAAAATAATAAAGAAAACAAAGAATACTAAGGCCAGGGCGTGACAGGCACCATGGAAAGCATTAATTAATATAGAGCGATTATCTCCCGAATCCACTCTCTTAAAGATCTGAAGATCTTTTATATCAATAGCAGTCAATTATTAATCGTCACCTCGATCGGTCTCATTCTGATTGTCGTAAGTACTTGGTTATCTTCACGAACTCTAGCTAATAAGTTGAATCAGCCATACACAAATTGGTTTAATTATTTACTCACTAAATACCTAAATAATCACACAGAATGACATATATATATATATACACAGGATAGATCCCACATCGATTACTAATCATGTCATGAAAAGCCCCTAGTGGGCTAACCCGATATGACGGCTGGTTACACAAAGGAAGAGGGTTGGGTTTGAATGAAAGAGCGGGAAGACAGAGGGACAAAGGGGATTGGGTCTCTATCGGACCCTGAGAAGCCATGCTACCGTAAATACAGAATCTTATGCATTCTAATAACCTCCCATTCGGAAAAGGAAAATGGAATGCTGCGCTTCGATAGATGGGTATATAGGGTCGAAGGTCGAAGATTGAAGACTGGTTTACCCAGCAGAGATCACCATTGTCCTTTGAAGAATCTGTCTGGTTGTATTGTTGTAGTACCCTGTCGTTCTCAGGAGATGGTCTGTCCTTTCCTAGGTCACGTACGTTTACAGCTGCAGCTGATAACTCCACGTCTAGGATGTATCACTTCTTCTTTAGTGAATAATTGTTCAAAGTTCATACTAAGTTGCCATAATCAGCTCATGCTGTATTCTGGCTGGTCTAATCGAAATTCACCATTCCAGCGTGGTGATCGTCACCTCCACGTTGAAATTTGCCCTTTTAAACGTTAGGACAGTAGTCCTAACATTTCTGGCACTAAATGTTAATTTCGTTAGGTTGTAGTTGATATTAGCCCTTTTAAACATATGGACACCAGTCCTCACGTCATAAGGAACTGAAGTTGACCTCAGTCAACGGGCTTTTGTACTTAATTAGCCCTTTTAAACATATGGACACCAGTCTTCACGTCATAAGGAACTGAAGTTGACCTCGGTCAACGGGCTTTTGTACTGGGGGAGAAAAGGGCGTGTTTCATAGTTCTCAACCAATATCTGTTCACTTGGGCGTGGCCACTGAGTGAGCATAGTTTACTTATGAAAACAAATCTCTCATTTAGAAGCTAAAATTACATTTAACCTTTTCACATGTAGTTTAATATTTAAACATTTAAATTGCACAACAATTCCATGTGAATCTGATAACTAGAATGTGTAGACTTTCCAAGATACAATTTATGTCGTCCTATCATCAGACAACAACTGATCTGACATCATATTCTTTAAGTACCAACGGACACTTTCAACTGATTGAGAAAGGGGAATATTGTCCCGTTCCCCAACCTTTTGATGTTGCCATACTCTCTCTATGTTAACAAAGGGATTTCCAATAGTCCATTCTGTAGAGTGGAGAGAAAATGGGGAAAGGTATTTATGGTGGGGTCATAAACCTCACCCAACAGGGCAACGTCATGACACAGTGGACTTATTACTAAGCAAACTGTTTTTTCATACCATAAAAATATTGCACTTTAATTAAAGGAGCAATCTTGGATTCCAAAAAACAACAAAGCATCCACCCCAACAAAGCGGCCATGTTTTTGGGTAAACAGCTGAGGGATGAGGCTGGAGAAATGTCAGTGGGGCAGCCCTTTGCTCATGTCAATGCCAGAGCATTAACCTGTTTGGGGTGCAGCCCGACACCGGTACACTTATGACAACAGCCAGCTCAAGTGCAGGGCGCGAAATTCAAAAGATATTTTTTTTTAATATTTAACTTTCACACATTAACAAGTCCAATACAGCATATGAAAGGTACACATCTTGTGAATCAAGCCAACATGTCCGATTTTTAAAATGTTTTACAGGGAAGACAAAATATGTAAATCTATTAGCTAACCACGTTAGCAAAAGACACCACTTTTCTTACTCCATCAGTTTTTTACTCCATCAGTAGCTATCACAAATTCGACCAAATAAAGATATAAATAGCCACTAACCAAGAAACAACTTCATCAGATGACAGTCTGATAACATATTTATTGTATAGCATATGTTTTGTTCAAAAAATTTGCATATTTCAGGTATAAATCATAGTTTACATTTCAGCTACAATCAGAAATTGCACCGAAAGCAGCCATAATATTTACAGACACCAGCGTCAAATACCTAATTACTCATCATTGTCACGATCGTCAAAGGGAGAGAGAGAGGACCAAGGCGCAGCGCGTGAAAAATACATCTTCTCTTTATTATCAGAAGGAAAACGAAACAAAACAACAAACAGACGACCGTGAAGCTATAAATCTAGATAGTGCTGACACAAACACTACACATAGACACAGACAATTACCCACAAAAACCTAGTGCCTATGGCTGCCTTAAATATGGCTCCCAATCAGAGACAATTAATGACATCTGTCTCTGATTGAGAACCCTTCAGGCAACCATAGACACAGCTAGACTTCTATACTAAACATAAACCCAACTACTCTAATAAACCCCCTAACCTTACAACCACCCTAGACACTACAAAAACACATACATTCACCATGTCACACCCTGACCTAACTAAAATAATAAATGAAAACAAAGATAACTAAGGCCAGGGTGTGACAATCATAAAACATTTCTGAAAAATACATAGTGTACAGCAATTGAAAGACAGGCATCTTGTGATTCCAGACAATATTTCCGATTTATTAAATGTTTTACAGCGAAAACAAAATGTAGCGTTATATTAGCATAGCCACAATAGCCAGAAACACTAGGGCGCCGACGACCAGTTCACATGCACGACAGATATTAGAAATAGCATCATAAAATTTTCTTACTTTTGGTGATCTTCCGTCAGAATGTTGGACAAGGTGTCCTTTGTCCAGAACAGTCGTTGTTTGGATCTGGAACGGCAAATTTCCCTCTTCATTTAGCATGGGCACTTGCCAAGTGCTACGGATCTCTCCAACGTCAACAAAGTCAGAGAACGGAACACGGCAAAACTCCCGAAAATAATTTAATAATCTGATTAAACTATATTGAAAAAACATACTTTACGATGATATGGTCACGTATCAAATAAAATCTAAGACGGAGATGTTAGTCGTCCATAACGAGAGCAAAACAGAAGGCAAATCCATGTCCTCTTTCGCGCGCTCCAGAAACAGGAAGTGGACGGTCACGTCAAACAAAGCGCTTTAATTCCACCTCAGACCAAGATAAACACGAACATTTTTCTCTCACCGCCTCTTGACAACCAGGGGAAGGTGTATGAAGTGTATGTAGACTCTTACGTATCATGCCCATGTATAGGCAGGAAGTTGAACAAAGCATCGATTTCTGACATTCCACTTCCTGGTCAGGAAGTGTGCTGCAGAATGACTTCTGTTTCACTCAGAGAAATAATTCAAACGGTTTTAGAAACTAGAGAGTGTTTTCTATCCAATAGTAATAATAATATGCATATTGTACGAGCAAGAATTAAGTACGAGGCCGTTTGAAATGGGCACGATTTAACTGGCTACTCAATACTGCCCCTTGCAGCCATAACAGGTTAACTTCTCTGGGATAGGGGGCAGCATTTTCACTTTTGGATAAATAGCGTGCCCAATTTCAACTTCCTTCTACTCATCCCCAGAATATAATATATGTATATTATTAGTAGATTTGGATAGGAAACACTCTGAAGTTTCTAAAACTGTTTGAATCATGTCTGTGAGTATCACAGAACTTATGTAGCAGTCAAAACCCAGAGGACTAACCATTCCGATTTTTTTTTTTTGAGGTCACCGTCTGTTCAATGAGATTTCATTGGGATACTAGATTTCTAATCAACCTGTTTGCAGTTCCTACCGCTTCCACTGGTTGTCACCCGTCTTTGGAAATAGGTTGAGGTTATTCCTTTGTGCAATGAAGAAGAACGGCCATCTGGAATCAGTGTAACGTTATGTGTGCTGTTTGAGAGTTGCGCAGGACTAGAAAAGTATCATTAGTTTGTTGTCATCCTGTATTGAAAACAGATAGACCCGTCTTCAATTTGATCGATTATTAACGTTTACAAATACCTTAAGTTGTATTACAAAAGTAGTTTGAAATGTTTTGGCAAAGTTTAGAGGTAATTTTTGAGATATTTTGTAGTGACGTTGCGCAAATTGGAAGCTGTTTTTTTCTGGATCAAACTCGCCAAATAAATGGACATTTTGGACATATATGGACGGAATTAATCGAACAAAAGGACCATTTGTGATGTTTATGGGACATATTGGAGTGCCAACAAAATAAATTAGTCAAAGGTAAGGCATGATTTATATTTTATTGCTGCGTTTTGTGTTGCGCCTGCAGGGTTGAAATATGCTACACTCTCTTTGTTTACTGTTGTGCTATCATCAGATAAAAAAAATCTGAAATCTGACATGTTGGCTGGATTCACAACGAGAGTAGCTTTAATTTGGTATCTTATATGTGTGATTTAATGAAAGTGTGATTTTATATAATTTTTTTGAATTTGGCGCTCTACATTTTCCCTGGCTATTGGCCAAGTGGGACACAAGCGTCCCACATATCCCAGAGAGGTTAACTTTCATCCAGAAGGGTCCTACTAATCACCCCAAACAACCCCCTACAACACCAAACAGGTACCCAAAATAAAAAATAAAAACAGGTACCAAAAACAACCCCATAGCTAGCTGTTTCTAGCCAAATTGTCCTGGGAGATGGACATTGGGTTGTTAATTTACTTGACATGCATCTTTGATTAATCTCTCCTCATTCATCTTTCAAGCTTCCACATGGGTTTATAGGCTAATGAAAACCCAATGAGGAGATGGAGGAGATGGGACTTGCTGCGTGTCAATCATCTCAAATGGAACCCAGTTCTATTTTAGCATTTGGCAGCGCCGCGTATTTCTGAAACCCAGGTTCTCCTGATACCTATTTTGACATTATTAGTCAACCAGGATGTCCTCACATTGCTAACATTTGCCTGCGTAATTGAGCAACAGCAAGATATGTGACCTGGAAAAAAAGATCTGGATGAACCGAGGCACCCATAAGATGTATTGGATCAAGTGTTGCTGTCAAATCCTCCATAGACCCTGCCAAAATACGTCAAATATGTGCAATGAAAGTTTTATAGTGACAGTTTACTCAACTGCTGCAGGGGCAGTATTGAGTAGCTTGGATGAAAAGGTGCCCAGAGTAAGCTACCTGCTCCTCAGTCCCAGTTCCTAATATATGCATATTATTTTAGTATTTTAGTATCCAATATTAGTATTGGATAGAAAACACTCTGAAGTTTCTAAAACTGTTTGAATGATGTCTGTGAGTATAACATAACTCATATGGCAGGCAAAAACCTGAGAAAAAAATCCAACCTGGAACTGGGTTAGGGTTAGGGTTAGGATTAGGGTTAGGGTTAGGGTTAGGGTTAGGGTTAGGGTTAGGGTTAGGGTTAGGGTTAGGGTTAGGGTTAAGGTTAGGGTTAAGGTTAGGTATGGGTTTTAGAATGGTTAAGGTTAGGGTTAGGATTAGGGTCAGGTATAGTTTTTAGAATGGTTAAGTTTAGGGTTAGGGTTGAGGTTAGGGTTGGGTATAGTTTTTTAATGTTTAGGTTAAGGTTAGGGTTAGGGTTAGGGTTAGGGTAAGGGTTAGGGTTAGGGTTAGGGTTAAGGTAAGGGTTAAGGTTAGGTATGGATTTTTAGAATGGTTAAGGTTAGGGTTAGGGTCAGGTATAGTTTTTAGAATAGTTAACCTTTCATTGCTACCCATCCCGGATCCGGGAGCATCCTCATCATAAAAGCTGACTAGCATAGCCTAGCCTAACGCGACAGGGATATCATATAATATAATTTTCATGAAATCACAAGTCCAATACAGCAAATGAAAGATAAACATCTTGTGAATCCAGCCATCATTTCCGATTTTTAAAATGTTTTACAGCGAAAACACAATATGTATTTCTATTAGCTAACCACAATAGCAAAAGACTCAACCGCATATTTTCACAATTTTTCTACCGCATAGGTAGCTATCACAAAACCGACCAAATAGAGATATAATTAGTCACTAACCAAGAAACAACTTCATCAGATGACAGTCTTATAACATGTTATACAATAAATTTATGTTTTGTTCGAAAATGTGCATATTTGAGGTATAAATCATAGTTTTACATTGCAGCTACCATCAAAAATATCACCAAAGCAGCCAGAATAATTAGAGAGCAACGTGAAATACCTAAATACTCATCATAAAACATTTATGAAAAATACATGGTGTACAGCAAATGAAAGATAAACATCTTGTGAATCCAGCCAATATTTTCGATTTTTTAAGTGTTTTACAGCGAAAACACAATATAGCATTATATTAGCTTACCACAATAGCCAAACACACAAATGCATTTATTAGCAGCAAAAGGTAGCGATCGCAAAAACCAGCAAAAGATATAAAATTAATCACTAACCTTGACCAACTTCATCAGATGACAGTCTTATAACATCAGGTTATACAATACACTTATGTTTTGTTCGAAAATGTGCATATTTAGAGCTGCAAACCTTGGTTATATATTGTGAATATGTAGCATCGATTCACCAAATTGTCCGGAGCTAGTTTGGACACTCACCTAATCTGACCAAAGAACTCATCATAAACTTTACTAAAAAATACATGTTGGACAGCAAATGAAAGATACACTAGTTCTTAAAACCTCTTCAGGCTGCAGGGTGAATATTGAAAAAACTGGAAAATATGCGCACATTTTCAAACGGCCTCTTAAGAAATTTTTGATATTCCAATATGCATATATTTACTATTATTGGATAGAAAACAGTCTATAGTTTCTAAAAACGTTTGAATTATTTCTCTAAGTTGAACAGAACTATTTTTACAGCCCATTTCCTATCCAGAATTGAGATTTCCAAAATGCGATGTCTCTCTTTAAGACCTTGTCTATAAAAGGTCATGACACTTAGGACCGTAGAAACACGTCATACGCCTTTATCTGGGTGTAATGCGGAAGTGAGAGTTGAAAGGAGTCGAATATCTCTTCCAGGGACTGAATAGTACATCTTCTTGTGAGACCTGCGCAGTTAAAAAAATTTTCCGGGCGGGAGGCAGAATCTGGACTCGGCTCCTGGAAGACGCTTGATAAAGGTGAATATGATCTCTGGCTACGATATTATTTGATACATGTCACAAAATCATCCTAAAGTATGTTTTTTCAATATACTTTAATTATATTATTGCAATTTATTCTGGACTTTAGACGTGATGCTTTGGAAGAATTTTTTGAAGAAGGAGAGGTTAGCGCCGCACGGCCATTGTGCTTGCTAAACCAAGAGGGAAATAGTTGGTTCTGGAACCCAACTAAAGACTGTACTGGACAATGGACCCCGTTACAACATTCTGATGGAATATCAACAAAGATAAGGACCCAATTTGGGATGCTTTTTCATATATCTGTCGAACTGTGCTATGCTAGCGCTTGACTAGAATCAATGCTGCCGTATGCTAGCTAATGTTGTTAGCTAATATAACGATATATTGTGTTTTCGCTGTAAAACACTTCAAAAATCGGAAATATTGGCTCTATTCACACGATATCTGTCTTTCATTAGCTATCCACCATATGTTTTTCTGAAATGTTTTATGAGGTGTAATTAGTAGTTGACGTTGGTGTCTGTATTTTCTCTGGCTACTCCCGTGTGATTTCAGACTGTAGCTATGCTGTAGCAATGATGGGAGCAGTAATGTAAAACTGATTTATAGCTAAAATATGCACATTTTATGAACAAAACATAGATTTATTGTGTAACATGTTATAGGACTGTCATCTGAGGTAGTTTTTTCTAGGTTCTTTAGGTTGGGTCTAGGTTATTTAGGCTGGCTTGTGCATGCTACTTGAATCATAATTCATACATCATAATCATAATCATACGTGTCTGTCCACTTTTTTATTTGGTGGTGAGCTAACATAAATATATGTGGTGTTTTCTCTGTAAAACATTTAAAAAATCGGACATGTTGGCTGGATTGACAAGATGTTTATCTTTCAAATGCTGTATTGGACTTGTTAATATGTGAAAGTTAAATATTTTTAAAAAATAGATTTTGAATTTCGCGCCCTACAATTGAGTTGGATGTTGTCACAGTTGTACCGATATCGGGACAGCCCGCCTAACAGGTTAATGCAATCGCCGTGTTAGATTTTTAAAAATAACTTTACCATAACAAACAGCTTACGTTATAGCGAGACAGCGCCGCAAAAAGGGCGAATAATAGGACTCAACTTTTTCCACAGAAATACGAAATAACATCATAAATTGTTCTTACTTTTGCTGAGCTTCCATCAGAATCTTGTACAAGGAGTCCTATTTCCAGAATAAATCGTTGTTTGGTTTTAGAATGTGCTTCTCTACTGTCGAATTCGCTCCACAAGGCTAGCCAATGTTGATGACGTTCCCAATTTCTCTCGACGCAGAGAACGGAAAACTCCAAAAGTCCCATTAAACATTGAATAAACTGATGAAACTCGGTTGAAAAAACCTACTTTATGATGTTTTTCTAATATGTATCAAATAAAAACAAAGCCGGAGATATTAGCCGTGTATACCGAACGCTTATCATAAGACAATAGGGAGGTGCTTCCCGCGCCTAGGTAGACAAAGGAAATTCTGGGGTTAGGGTTTAGGGTTAGGGTTAGGGTTAGGTTTTGAATATAATTGTGTTTCGTTTCAGTTGGTTTGTTTTACGGTGCACAGGCCTATCTCCTGTTTATCCCTCTTCTGATGATCTGTTATCTTAGGTGTAGTACTTAAAAAGGCCAGTAGGTGTCCTCCTAAGATCATAAATAAAACTGAAGTAAGTTCTAAAATGCCTCTTTTTCTGGGTGACAGTGCAGGAGCCGATGTGGTGAAGGATTCATTCAACCATAATGTTGTTAAATATGAACATAAAAGCAATATTGTGCATTTAGTTGGTTTTATTGTTTTATTCTGTTAAAAGAAAGGAAAGACCTAAGAAAAGGAAATACCAAACTAAAACCGAACAAAACATACATATATAGAGTATAGATAAAATATAAATAAAACCATGTTCTTCTCCATCGATTTTCCTGTCTGTTAAAACCCATTTTCTAAAACCTCTCGTTCAGGCCATTTGGCGTTATTGTCTGTAGGTGCTGGATCCACTCCCGTTCTAACCTCTTTCGCTGCCCACAGGTCCAGCCTATATGTGACTGTAACCCTGATATGGTAAGGTGGGCGATGGGGTGCTCCTGGAAGTGGGTTATGAGTGCCGTTTGTAGGTGTGCCCTTTTAATGTTATACAGGTGTTGTTTGAGTCTGGTTTCTATGGTGTGTTTGGTTTCTCCGATGTATTGTTTATTGCAGAGTGTGCATGTAATGATATAAATGGCGTTATGAATGAATAGGATTCTTGTACTGGTGCTGATGTATGGCTGTGTATGTTTGTAATGAACTTTATCTGTCGAAAATGGAAATTGTGAGATTTGGGGTCTTGTGGTGGCTTACTACTGAATCTTGCTTTGGTGAGGAGGTCCTTTAAATTGTTGTTCTTTCTGAATGCTGAAATTATTCTGTATGGTTTGAGTGGTATGTAAGTGTGCTGAACTGTAGAGAAGTTGTGTTTGATTGATTGATGTAGGGATCTGATTCTGAAAATGTGGTTACTAGGGGGATGATAATTGTCTGTTGATTGAGTATTGATGACAAAGGAGAAGGGACAGAGGAAGTGTTGCGGTTTAGTGATTGGTGCAGATCACTCTCCATAGGGGAGTCAGGATTAGGGTGAAGGAGGGAGGTAGGGATTAAGTTGGGATGAGAACCCTGATTAGGGTGATGGTAAACATTAAGGTTAGGCGTGGGGTTGGGGGAGAGGTTAAGGTTAGGCGTGGGGTTTGGGGAGAGGTTAAGGTTAGGCGTGGGGTTTGGGGAGAGGTTAAGGTTAGGCGTGGGGTTTGGGGAGAGGTTAAGGTTAAGGTTAGGCGTGGGGTTTGGGGCGAGGTTAAGGTTAGGCGTGGGGTTTGGGGAGAGGTTAAGGTTAGACGTGGGGTTTGGGGAGAGGTTAAGGTTAGGCGTGGGGTTTGGGGAGAGGTTAAGGTTAGGCGTGGGGTTTGGGGAGAGGTTAAGGTTAGGCGTGGGGTTTGGGGGGAGGTTAAGGTTAGGCGTGGGGTTTGGGGAGAGGTTAAGGTTAGGCGTGGGGTTTGGGGAGAGGTTAAGGTTAGGCGTGGGGTTTGGGGGGAGGTTAAGGTTAGGCGTGGGGTTTGGGGGGAGGTTAAGGTTAGGCGTGGGGTTTGGGGAGAGGTTAAGGTTAGGCGTGGGGTTTGGGGAGAGGTTAAGGTTAGGCGTGGGGTTTGGGGAGAGGTTAAGGTTAGGCGTGGGGTTTGGGGAGAGGTTAAGGTTAGGCGTGGGGTTTGGGGAGAGGTTAAGGTTAGGCGTGGGGTTTGGGGGGAGGTTAAGGTTAGGCGTGGGGTTTGGGGGGAGGTTAAGGTTAGGCGTGGGGTTTGGGGCGAGGTTAAGGTTAGGCGTGGGGTTTTGAGAGAGGTTAAGGTTAGGCGTGGGGTTTGGGGAGAGGTTAAGGTTAGGCGTGGGGTTTGGGGAGAGGTTAAGGTTAGGCGTGGGGTTAGGAGTAGGATTGAGGTTAAGGTTAGGAGAGGTAGGTGATTTGATGTGGTCTATGAGTGTTGGATGAATGGGAGGGAGGGCGGCCAATGTGTTGTTTTTAATGGTTCTTAAAAATCGTTTTGAATATCCTCTTCTTCTAAGTGCATTGAATAGTGTATTTAAACATAATCCAGGTCTTGCTTGCAAGATGATATCCTGTAGAACCGTATGATTTGTGATTTTATTATTCCCTTAAATGTATGTTTAGGATGGTAACTGTGTTTATGAAGTAAAGCATGTGTGTCTGTTGGTTTGAAGTAGACTCTAGTGTGTAGTGTTTTCTGTGATTGATTGTTATTACTGAAAAAAACTGTTGTGTCTAAGAAGTTGACTTCTTGCGGATGAATTGTGTATTTAACCTTAATGGATGAATGATGACTGTTGAGAATGTTTATGAAATCAGTGAATAATTGGATGTCGTGGGGCCAGGCTCCTATTATGTCGTCTAAAAAACGGTAATAAAAAGTGGGTTGATATGGACACTTGGCCAGTGCCTCTCTCTCCCATTCAGCCATGTATATATTGGCGTAAGCAGGTGCGAATTTTTTGCCCATGGCTGTTCCCTCCACCTGCAGGTAATAGTGATCGTTGAATAAAAAGTAATTGCTAGTCAGGCTGATTTCTAATAATTGTAATATTTCTATGTCCGGTCTAGTGTTGTCTGGGTATCTATTAAAGATATTTCTAATTGCTTGTATTCCTGTTGCTGTATTTATATTAGTGTATAGGCTATCAATATCTATCGTGAATATGTGTGTGTGGGAGGGAACAACTATGGGTCCAATCCTCTCCATAAAGTGGTAGGTGTCCCTGAGAAAGCTGGGGTGCCTGGTGGAGAGAGGGTTAATATGATGATCTATATATTGCGAAATGTTATAGGATTCACTGTTGCAGTCTGATACAATCGGTCTGCCAGGGGGAACTTCAAAGGGAATTGTCCATGTCCCCGGTTCCTTGTGTACTTTTAACAGTAAATAGAATAGTCTAGGTCGTGGGGTGTCTGTACCGTAAAGAAAGTCCCGTTGTTTTGCTGTAATGTAGTGTTGGTCATAGAGTCTTTTTATTATTGTCCTTAACTGTGTCTGTGTCTGTGGTTGTATACTGTTTTCTATTCGTTTATAATGTTTGGTGTTTGATAACTGTCTGTTGGCTTCATACATGTATTGATGTTTATCCAATATTACTATTTTTGAACCTTTATCTGCTGGTTTGATGATTATGTGTGGGTTATTTTTGAGTTGTTGTATTGCCTGTCTTTCTACGTGTGTGAGGTTATCCTCCCTATCTGCATCTGATGGTTGTGAAGTGTGTTCTTGTCTATTCTGATTAGTCTCCTGATTCTACCATCTATCTGGGAGGTTTTAGGTTCCCAGGTAGATGGTAAAGTAAATGGTTGGTGGTTGTCGTCTGTGTTGTAGTCATAGTAGTCCAACAGTTTAAGTCTTCTGTGATATTTGTGGGTGTCCCTTTGAAGTTCCTCCCAATCAAATTTGTTTGGGCGAGGGATGAATGTTAACCCTCTCTCCAGGAGCTTTACCTGTGCTGCTGTGGGTATGAAGGATTTGGAAAGATTCATGATATTAGTTGTTGACTGGTCCACTGCTCCCCTAATTGGAGGATCTGCACTGGTTATTAGGGAAGGAAAGAGATTAAGAGAAAGATTATTTCTATCCAGACTGTGGCTTGTGGTTAATGTAAATTTAACTGTCTGCACCAGTGTTGAAAGATGAGGTCTGCTGTGGTGGATGTCCAGTGTATGAGATCTGTTGTTGTATGAAATGTGTCTTGTGGAATCTCTAATAGAGTTGGGAAGTTAGTGGTAATGTAAGCGTTGATGAGCTTAAGATTTCTCTTCTGTTGTGGACTAAGAAGAGGTGAATGGCTGATGACAGGAATGTATATTGTTGCGTTTGGAAATGTTTTCTTTGCCTCCTTGTGCATACCGGACAACTGTTTCAGTGATGTTAGGAATGGGTCGTGGTCCTTGTTGCCTCCTTGTGCATACCTGACAACTGTTTCAGTGATGTTAGGAATGGGTCGTGGTCCTTGTTGCCTCCTTGTGCATACCTGACAACTGTTTCAGTGATGTTTGAAATGGGTCGTGGTCCTTGTTGCCTCCTTGTGCATACCTGACAACTGTTTCAGTGATGTTAGGAATGGGTCGTGGTCCTTGTTGCCTCCTTGTGCATACCTGACAACTGTTTCAGTGATGTTAGGAATGGGTCGTGGTCCTTGTTGCCTCCTTGTGCATACCTGACAACTGTTTCAGTGATGTTTGGAATGGGTTGTGATCCTTGTTGTTCAGGCCCACCGAGATAACAACAGTCGCTGTGTCTGTATGTATGGGGGTTTTCTCCAGTATCTTTGTGAAATGATAGAATGTTGCCCCTGAGTAACTGTCTACCTGGATGTTGGGGTTATTGAATGGTGGGATCCGGTTGAGGTTTGAGTCTCCTATGATGAGTGTTGGTGTGTGTCCCTCAATGTTCCAATCTGCCACCTTGTAATTCGGCCTAGCCTTGTGATAGAAGGGTTTTTGGGGGGGATGTGTGGGTTTAGGCTGTGGTTGGGGTTGAAGATGGGGTTGTGGTGGGGATGATGGTGGGTATTTTGAGGCGCCAGTTATACAGGGGCCCTGGACAGGCAGAGGCACAGCGATATTTGTTTTTTGTGTTTTGTGTGGGGGTTCGGATTTGGGAGATTTGGGGTGTTGCCCATTGTCTTGCCCTTTAGTCATCGTCATATGCCCCTTGAGTTGCCCTGTCCTTGTCTGTACCCCTTTCCTGGCGCCTCCTGTTGGTGAAAGAGGAGCAGATGTAATTATGTCTCTTAGTTATATTGCTACATTACCCTGTGCTCTTTTGCAGTTAGTGTTTTGTTTAATGGGTGTAGCTGTAGGTGTACAAGTTTCTGGTTGACTGTTGACTGTGTGGTGAACCTGGGCTATGATAGGAGTGGCTGCTTTGGGAGTAGGGGGACCCATTGGACTTTTCCATTTCTCCTTTCCAGTTGTAGGGGTTGCTATTCTTGTCTCTCCTTTTTGATTGGAAAGGGAAGAATCAGTGAAAGTGGATGTTGAGGGTAGGGAGTGAAGATGTGTTTTGGAAAGAGTCTGTCTGCGAAGGTTATAGGTTTCACTCAGGGTCGGTTGTTTTCCCAGTGATAGTGTCCGTAGGTATGATGGTTGTCTTTTTGGCAGGGGGCGAGGTTTTGATAAAGGTGGAAATTCCTCTGCTGAGGAGAGAGGGGGCACTGGGTTTGGAATTGAATTTAGTATCGTTGGTGGGGAAATTTGTAGTGGGGTGTGTTCTATTGCTGGAAGTGTATGTGGTTGGTCTCGTATTGTGTTGGTCTGTATAGTTGTTTGTTGGGGAGAGGAAGAGGCCTGAGGGAGTTTCAAGGTGGTTTCGACTCTAATGATGGTGGTGGGTGTCAATTTATGTTTGTATCTCTTATGTGCCCAGCCTATTGCGATTGTCAGTGCCAAAGTGTTGGGTGTGTTTATTTGTTGTGTAATGGTGTAGGTGATTGATCGGTAATGTGTCTGTAGTATGTTCATGTTGTTTTGCATCCACTGGTGTGTGTTCTGTGATAATGTTGTTGTGGTGTAGTCTGTGGGTGAAGATGGTTTGATAAAGTTGGTGACACGATGCACCTGTCTCATCATACCAGTAGGGAATGCATGGTTTTTAAGTGCCTTCTCCACCACCTCCATGTGGTGGGTTGCCTGTATTAATTTAAAGTACAGTTTTGCAGTCTGCCTTGTCTCTTCATCTGGGGGCTCGTATAGGCCAGGCTATCTGTATGCGTAAGGTTGGGTTTGGGGTTGTGCTATCCTGTCATGTGACTTGATCTTCAAATTCATTAATGCCTGCATTGTTACAAAAACCTGATGCTAAAATACCTAAATACTACGCTTCCTAGTTAATATAATACAACCAGGTTGTTCTCAGTCGAGGAGGACCGGACAGTGTAAATAAAAAAAGCAGGGCAATACTACATTTAGAATAAAAGATGTGAAGGCCTGAACAGCACGATACTTTTTGTGCTGCTCAGGACCAGTCCTTACCCTCTTGATATTTTGTCGGCCGAGTTCTTGAAATATGGAGGTGAAAATGAGGTTGCCGATTGTTTCTTTGCGTTTCCAAGTTCCAGGGCTGGGGCTGTGATCCGTTGTTCTTTCGCCGTGTTCTTTGTAGGCTGGGTTATTGCGACATGGAGGAAGAGATGAGGGTTAGGGTTAGGGTTAGGGGTTAGGGTTAGGGTTAGGTTAGGTTAGGTTAGGTTAGGTTAGGTTAGGTTAGGTTAGGTTAGGGGTTAGGGTTAGGTTAAGGTTAAGGTTAGGGTTAGGGTTAGGGTTAGGGGTTAGGGTTAGGTTAAGGTTAGGGATAAGGTTAGGGTAAGGAATGGTTAAGGTTAGGGTTAGGGTTAAGGTTAGGTATGGGTTTTAGAATGGTTAAGGTTAGGGTTATATATATATATATATAAAAAAAGACCAGAATAAGAATTTAAAAATAAGGCTTGGGTTAAAAACCTGGGATTCAGAACTAAGAATAGAGCCCAGGAGCCAAGCTCAGAGCAGTGGTCTAAGAGGTAAGGTTTTAGGTATGAGGGTATAGGGGTTACGGTTAGGGTTGGAATTAGGTTTAGGATTTAGGAGCTAGGGGTAAAGGTTAGAGTTCGGGTTGGGGTAACGGTTAAGGTCAGGATTAGAGTAAAGGTCAGGGTTGAATTAAGATTAGGTATGGGGGTCTAGAAGTTAAGGTTCGGCATTAGGATCTCGGGGTTAGGGTGGGGGATTAGAGTCTGCAAGGAGAACCACCCAATGAACAAACAAACAAATAAATAAATAAAACAATCATAAGTGCTATCAAACAATGGCTAATCAACAAATCATCAATCAATAATCCACACTGACATATAAAAGAAAGTGCTTTCAACTCAAGATAAGTGCTATAGAAATATGCAAAAAACACATCTGATAAAATCATGCCACACTAAGGAATCAAAAAATATAAAAATAAGTGCCATCATATTTATAGTCAGTGCTTAAAAAACATAAGAGTGAATTCATAAATAAATAAATAAATAAATATACAAACATTTACAGTGGGCGGCTCTCCCACAATCCCCCCCCCCCCCCCCCCCCCCCCCCCCCCGCCGCCCAAATAACCCGTTTCACTGCAACCGGGGAGGACCCCTCCCATCAGGTAAGTAAGCCAAAATAAATCAAATATTTTTCATCTAGGCCCTTAGGCTCTATCGTGTTGGGGCTCCAATACCAAGTTCCTTCCATCCCCTCCCCTTACATGTTTAAATTATCCAGCCAAGAGTTTAAGATCATATTTCCTGTTTCAGATGTCCAGTGTACTGGGTCACGTGGCAGTGTGTGGAACCTAAGTTTGCTAATCTCAGGTAAATAGTTGCATTGCTCTAGGATTTTTTGAATAAGTTGATCCAAGAGTAACTGTTGCTGTTTTTCTAGTCTATCTGAATAGTTGATAATGGGCACGTAGAGTATGGCATTCGGAAATTTACTTTCCGGCATTTTCAACAGTTGTTGTAATTGCTTCCAGGAGGTCAACGCCAGCTGTTTTAAACCCCCCGATAGGACCACCTTCTCCACTGTTGGGTGTTGTTCTAACTTTTCTACTACCCCTTTTAAATGGTGGAATGTAGCACCAGGGAAGCTATCTGCCTGCACTCTAGGGTCAGTAAACCTAGGTATCCGTGAGATATTAGAGTCTCCAATTATAACAATTGGTTTTCTAATTGTAAGTTCCCAATCCCAAATTTTCCTAGTAGAATTTGGGTGCCTAACTGGTTCAAGGCAGGTGGATATAGGCTTCCTGACAGGTAAATGAATCACTGGAGTAGAAGAAGAAACCCCCGGGTGCACCTCAGCTGTGACAAATCCCACTGTTTTACTCTGACCTGGAACAAGAGGAGTCGGCCCCGAAGAGAATAGCAGCGGGAGGACCGGAGCGGCAGCAACGTGGGACTCCCTGGGGGGCTCAGACAAGGACGTATTCAAGGAAGATTACGTTTTGTCGTCACTTATCATCATATGTTCATCCCCCTCTCGGGTCCCAAGGGCAGCCCCACACGGGTCCCGCTCCCCTCCAACTCCGGGGACCTCCTGGCCAGAGTCAGATAAAGAGGAAATAGTATTACTACATTGTAGGATGACATTACTGTATAAAAACCTCTTAGGACTGTGAACAAGAGCAGAGCTCACCTGTGTTTGCTTCCAGATATCAACCCCCCTGGCGCTAACTCTGTGGTCAATGGATGTCCAGCAAGTACTTGGGGTCTAGGGGAATGTGTTTCAGCCATGACTAAACTAGTTTTCCCCTGCTCCAGCTCTAGAGCTGGTACATTTTACATTTACATTTTAGTCATTTAGCAGACGCTCTTATCCAGGACGACTTACAGTAGAGTGCATACATTTTTATTACATATTTTACATTTTTTTTTTTTTTTTTTTTTTACATATTACATATTACATACTGAGACAAGGATATCCCTACCGGCCAAACCCTCCCTAACCCGGACGACGCTATGCCAATTGTGCGTCGCCCCACGGACCTCCCGGTTGCGGCCGGCTGCGACAGAGCCTGGGCGCGAGCCCAGCCCAGCCTGGGCGCGAACCCAGAGACTCTGGTGGCGCAGCTAGCACTGCGATGCAGTGCCCTAGACCACTGCGCCACCCGGTAGACTGGGAGACCTCCTAGGGGAGCTCCTTTTAGGTCTGTTTTTAGCCCCACCATTAACTAACCCACTGGCCGGACTGCCATTTCCCATTCCCCCCACGTTACTGGGAGCTGGACACAGGACCCCGGACAAGGGCGGAAAAGCCTCCATAGTCAGCTGGCCTGGGTCTGCCAACTCACTAGCACCCACACTGGCCTTGGGAAGCATTGCCTGTAACGTTGCCACTGATGACTGAGTAAACTTGCGTTTATATCTGGCCCTTGCCCAGGCAACCACTTGCTCAAAGGAATTGATATCAAATCTCCCCATCTCCAGTAATCCCGCTGCCAGGACTGAGTCATAATGGTCCACTAAGATGCACATATTAGTGTCCATCCAGTGGTCCGTATTCTCCTTCACCAGTGCCAGAGTGGTTGAATTGGGTGAGGAAGGTTTAATGAAATCTGTAAGTCTAACAACCTGTTTCATCATGCCAGGCGGGAAAGACCTGGTCCTTTGCAATTCTGCTAAAATTTACGCATGGTGAATGGCTTGTAATAATTTAAAGTACTGCTTAGTCAATTTAGGGTGGAAAGAGGTTTTAAGAGTGTCTGAGCATAAGGTGGGTGTATTCTCCCCCAAAGCTATAGATTGGGCCTGAGGCCCAAACCCATTTCTTCTAGGAAGCATCATCTTCTACCACCATAAAAAATAACCGTAATCAACAATGTTATCCCAACTGTTATCTCCATTACACCACAGACCGTTTTAAAATCGAAGACAAAGGGGAAGAAAAAATGAAAGAAAAAAAATCACATTTTCATAAAAGACAAAACATAAAACCAATTAAAATCATGAGAGTCCCTTGATGTTATCCTACCAACTCATTCTTTGGTAATGGTTCACTAACCAAAGGAGATTGTCCATGAAATCCACAATGTTCAGAGGTTAAAGAACCTTCCTCTTAATCCTTTTCCAGGTATTTGTTCTCACTAGACCTTCCTTTCGAGTGAATTTGCAGTCCAAGAGGCCTTCATATGCTAGATTCCATAGTACTATTGTTGCATGGCTTGTTAGAGCAAAACATCTGTTAAGGGAACTTTCAGAAGTTAAATCAGGAGACAAACAGAGACCTGACAAACAGACCTGACGTTTCAGCATAATAGCTTTCCTCAGAGGTGGGGTTAGGGTTGGGGTTATGGGTTAGGGGTTAGGGTTAGGTTTAAGAGGGTTTATTTTTGTATTGGTGTCAAACCTTGTGTTACACGGGCCTATTGCACCTCTGACCGGTCTGGAGAAAGTGGGAGGACAGAGGCCGAGAGCTCCGAGGGGTCAACCACAACAATTCAAAAGCAGGAGGAAGACAAAAAGGTTTAACCTTAAACCAAATTTCATATAAAATCACATTAAAACATGCATACCGTATCAATTAGATAATTAAAATATTAAATAAATAATCAAGTAAATAATTAGAAATCCTCCTCCCTCCCCCCCCAAAAAAGGGGTGGTGGATGAAAATGAAGGAATCACATGCCATGCTAAAATGTATAATATAATACAATTCAGCACAAAATACAAAAAAGACATCACCAGGTTGAGCAATCAAATGCTTCTTTTTTAAAAATATGAACTTCCTCCTTGTTCCGTGGCCCCTCCAGCCCTCTTCATTAGGCCCCCACCCCCTTCCACTGTTAGTGTTTTCTGTTATTCTTTTATATTCATTACCAGTGGAGCCAAAGTATTCAGTTTTGAAATCCACCTGGATTCGGACGTTTTTCTCTGGCCTGTGGTCCAGGAGGATTTTGTCTCCAGACCGGTAATGCGAGGTTGTTGGGTGGATTTGAAAATGTTGGACCAGGTGTGTTTGTAATATGTTTTTTCCAATTGTGTAGAGGTGCTGTTTGAGGCGTGTTAAGACTGTGTGACCGGTTTCTCCTATATAGATGTTATGGCATAGTGTGCATGTTATGGCATAGACAATATTGGTGCTTTTAATGGTCCTGAGTTGTGAGATAGGACTGGAGGTTTGTGCATGTGGATTTTGAATGTGTGAAAATTGTCTATAATACTGTTGTTCAATGGGTAGTTTAGGAGTGGGTTTATTTGAACATTTTGCAAAAATTAAGATCCCTTAAGTTGGGGTTTCTGCAGAAAGCTGATATGGGTCTCAATTCCTGAAGTGGGGGGAATGTGCGTTGTGTTTGGGTGAAAGCGACGAGTCTGGAATGAAGGAGTCTGTTTATGTCTGAAGGTGCTGATAATGGGTATAATCTGGGGTTCTGTGTCTGTTGGGGGAATAGGAACAGGGGGTCTGGGAAAGGTCTTAGGGTGGAGGACAGGGATAGGATGGGGGGGATAGGGATACGGACCCAGAATCGGGAAAGGGATAAGGATAGGTGTGGGCTGTTCGCCCAGGTCAGGAGTCAGTACCTGGTCCAGAGTTCTACCGGGAGAGTTATGGGGGTTAGGGTTAGGGTTAAGGTTAGGGTTAGGGTTAGGGTTAGAGGTAGGGTTAGGAGGATCAGACAATCTGTTCTGGGTGAAGCCCGCCAGTGTGTTAGCCTTTATGTACCTCAGTGATCGCTTTGAATATCCCCTCTTCCTCAGTGCACTGAAAAGAATCTGTGTGGCTAGATGAAAGTCTTTATGTTGTGTACATAGTCTATGGAATCGAATGAGTTGTGATTTTACAATACCAGTGAATGTATGTTTTGAGTGATAACTGGACCTGTGAAGTAAGGCATGTGTGTCTGTGTCCTTAAAGTATACTTTTGTTTGTAAAGAGACTGTGTGTGTGTCAGTATCTGGAAAGAATATTGTTGTATCCAGGAAGTTGATTGTATGTGGGTGAACGACATATTTAACTGTTATGGTCGGATGATGGTTATTGAGTATTTCAATGAATGTTTTGAAATGTACCAGATCATGTTCCCACACTCCGAAGATATCATCCAGGTATCGTCTATAAAACATGGGGGCATTTGGGGGCATTTATCCAAGGCTGTCAACTCTCAGTCTGCCATATAAATATTAGCATAATCTGGGGCTAACTTTTTACCCCATTGCCGTCCCATGAAACTGTAAGTAGTATTTATTATTGAATGTGAAATCATTGTTTCTTAATCCAAGTTCTAGAAGCTGTAGGAGGTGTGAGTCTGGTCTATCTGGATCTGGATATCTCCGGAGTGCAGATTTCACTGCTGCTAAACCTGACAAAATATCTTTGTTGGTGTAGAGAGTATCTATATCTATAGTGAATAGGTATGCATTTGCTGGGACTGGAATGTCATGAAGCGTGTCTATGAAGTGGTATGTGTCCTTCAGGTAGCTGGGGTGCCTTTGTGAAATGGGGTTGAGGAAGTAGTCAATAAACTCGGCTGCTGGCGAGGACTCACTCCCACAGTCTGACACAATAGGTCTTCCCAAACTGAAAGTCTTTATACCGATTGCATGACGGGACCTCAAAAGGGACTGTCCAGGTATCTGGTGTTTGATGGATCTTAGGAAGGAGATAAAGTCTGTCTGGATAAGTCTGGTCCATCTAGATATTCCTTTTGTCATGTGTGTAATGTATTTCTTTTGATAAAGATCCGATATTATCGGTCTAATTTTTATTTTGTGTCTGGATCTGTGTAGAGGCAGGGATAGGAGTATAGTGTTGTGTGTTAGAGAGCTGGCTGTGGGCTTCAAAGTGGTACTGTTGGTTGTCCATAATAATTATCTTTGAGCCTTTGTCTGCTGGTTTTATGGTTATATGTTTGTATTTCCTTAGTTTAGCTTAGTTAGTTTTAGTTTAGCTATGGCTCGTCTTTCTTCTACTGTGATATTCTGTTGTGAAGTTATGGTGGTGGTATGGAATTCTCTGTTGTGTGTGTTGGTTTTAATGAGTTTCCTAATGGGTGCTGATATTGTCTGTGATTTCGGTTCCCATCTGAATGGAGCTGTGAATGGTAGGGTTCGGTAGTCAGATGTATAATCAAAGTGGTCCAAAAGTTTCAGAGCTCTATGATACCTGTAGATGACCTAGGGGCCAAAGTTGGTGCTTTAACCTGTTTGGGCTGCAGGGGGAGTATTGAGTAGCCAGATAAAAGGTGCCCATTTCAAACGGCCTCGTACTCAATTCTTGCTCGTACAATATGCATATTATTATTACTATTGGATAGAAAACACTCTAGTTTCTAAAACCGTTTGAAATATATCTGTGAGTGAAACAGAACTCATTTGGCACAAACTTCCTGACAGGAAGTGGAAAATCTGAAATCGAGGCTCTGTTCTTCTTCCTGCCTATAAATGGGCATGATACGTAAGAGTATACGTGCACTTCATAGACCTTCCCCTGGATGTCAAGAGGCTGTGAGAGAAGAAATTTAGTGTTTATCTTGGTCTGAAGTGGAATACAAGCTCTTTGTATGACGTGTCCCTCATTTCCGGTACTCTGGGGAGCGCGAGGTGGACAGTGTTTTACAAACCAAGTGTTTTACAGCGAAAACACAATATAGCGTTATATTAGCTTACCACAATAGCCAGAAACACAAGCCATTTCCCAGCAGTAAAAGTTAGCGATCGTGACACACCAGCAAAAGATATATAATTTTTGACTAACCTTGATAAGGTTCATCAGATGACAGTCCTATAACATCAGGTTATACATACACTTATGTTTTGTTCGAAAATGTGCATATTTAGAGTTGAAATCAGTGGTTATACATTGTGCTAACGTAGCTATTTTGTCCCACAACGTCCGGATTTTTTTCTGACACTTTTTCTGACACACATATTCTGACCAAATAGCTATTCATAAACATAACTAAACAATACATGTTGTATAGGAAATGATAGATACACTAGTTCTTAATGCAATCGCCGTGTTAGAATTCTAAAAATAACTTCATTACCACATAAGGCTTACGTTATGTCGACCGAGTGCCCAAAACCTGGGCGCAAAACTAATAGTACACAGTTCGACAGATATATGAAATAACATCATAAAATGGGTCCTACTTTTGCTGATCTTCCATCAGAATGTTGTACAAGGTGTCCTTTGTCAAGAACAATCGTTGTTTGGATTTAGAACGTCCATTTTCCCTCTTGAATTAGCAAGCGCACTAGCCAAGTGGCGCGAAGCTCTCCTTTCTGAACAAAGGCACACAACGCAACACGCCTAACGTCCCGAATAAATTTCAAAAATATAATAAAACTATATTGAAAAAACACACTTTATGATGATATTGTCACATGTATTAAATAAAATCAAAGCCGGAGATAGTAGTCGCCTATAACGACAGCTATTCAGAAGGCAAATCCAGGTCCAACTTCGCGCCTTCCTGTAAACAAAAAATGGGTGACACGTCATTCCAAGAGGACGTATTCCATCTCAGACCAAGATAAACACTCCATTTCTTCTCTCACTGCATCTTGACATCCAGGGGAAGGTGTATGACGTGCATGTATACTAATAGGTATCATGCCCATTTATAGGCAGGACCCAGAAGAGAGCATCGATTTCAGATTTTCCACTTCCTGGTCAGGAAGTTTGTGCCAAATGAGTTCCGTTTTACTTACAGATATAATTCAAACGGTTTTAGAAACTAGAGAGTGTTTTCTATCCAATAGTAATAATAATATGCATATTGTACGAGCAAGAATTGTGTACGAGGCCGTTTAAATTGGGCACGTTTTTCCCCCAAAGTGACAACAGCGCCCTCTGTCCTCATCAGGTTAAAGTCTGTGAGTTTAGTGACCCGTTTCATCATCCCCACTGGAAATGTCTGAGTGTTGAGTGCATGTTCAATGATTTGTTTGTGATGTATGCCTTGTATCAGTTTGAAGTAGGTCTTGGTTGTGTGTTGAGTGGAAGGTGTGTTAGGCATTGTGTGTTCTACTGTAGTGTGGGTGTTTGTCTCCCCCACCTGAGGAAGGGTGTTCAAAACAGTGTATCTATTGCTAAGCATATTTAAACCAGCTAATGTTCAGTCATATACAAATGGTGGTTGTTGGATATGCTTACTGCCTTCTGTGGGTGATACAGCCTGAAAAGAGGGGTAGATGTTACAACCAACTTGACTGCTATACCGTTGACGTAATGAATTCCTAACCCTAACCCAAACAAACAGGAGAGACAAGACATTACAATTTAGGGTCAGGGTTAGGGGTTAAAAGTAGGGGGTTAGGGTTAGGTTAGGGTGTAGGGGTTAGGGTTCTAGTATTGAGTCGGTTGATCCACTTCCATCTCTGACACGTGGAAGCTGAAGGGTGGGATGGGGAATGGGTGCACTCCACAGCATTGACGCGCGGGCCAGGGGGGTCCGGGCGCACCCGGCTAAAGTTGTAGACCCCATGGTTGCCCACTTGTAGAAATGCCCTAGTTGGGCTTAAAACCGTCCGTCTGTAGGGTTAAGGGATGGTTAAGGTTAGGGTTGAGGTTAGGGTTGGAGATGGTTAACTTCTCTAGGGTAGGGGGTAGCATTCGGAATTTTGGATGAAAAGCATGCCCAAATTAAACTGCCAGCTACTAATCCCCAGAAGGGGGATTTAGATAGAAAACACTCTGACGTTTCTAAAACTGTTTGAATCATGTCTGTGAGTATAACATAACTTATTTAGCAGGCTAAACCCAGAGGACAAACCATTCAGGAAGTATTTTTTTTGTTGGTTTTGTAGTTTTCTATTCAATGCCATTACAGTATCCATTGACTTTTCAAATTGCAGTTCCTATGCCTTCCACTAGATGTCAACAGTCTTTAGAAATTGTTTCAGGTTTGTATTCTGAAAAATGAAGAAGTAAGAGCAGTCTATCCCGAGTACCGGCATTCCTCCGCATTATGTCAGAGGGCAAGGCCGATGAAGGACTGTGTTTTCTGGATAACTACAGACGTATGTCTGAGTGGTATGGCCAATGTGAAGACCGTGGTTTGGCACCATCCACGTAAAAAAATGTACCGAGCCGATGTTCGAAGTTTCCTGAATTATCTTATTCAGTTCCGGCCGAATAGTCTGCAAGCTAAAGTCAGTGGAATTCGAAAGTTGTTACTCTGCTTGGCAAAGATGGACAGGGATTCGTGGCAGAGCCAGGCAACGCACAGGGCAAAATTTCGCAAACGCTGCAGGGACGAGGTGCTCAGCGCTGCGGAGTTAAGCCGGTTTGTCGAGCTAAGTAATCAAGCTATTCCTTCGGTTCTCAGTAGGCTGGAGGTCCGAGCCACCTGCTCTGACAGACGTAGGTTTGCGGATCTCATGTCCAGCCGGTTGGCCATATTTAATGGCACTCGACAATCCCCAGTCACCATGTTCAGTGAGAGGGATTTCACTGAAGTAACCCCGGAAAGTGGGGGTTATCAGATGTGCATTGCAAGCCACCAAACGAACAATAGCTTCGGGGAGTGCAGAATTGTTATCTGAGGAGGAATACACTTGGCTTAAATGATTCCATCAGGTCAGGCCTCATCTGAGTGGAATGACTTCAGACACAGAACTCTTCTTTTTCACATCCTGCGGTCAACCATACGGTAATCTCTGTGAGTATGTGGGCCAGATATTTGCAGAGTTCGGCATTGGAAGTAAAGTGACCTTCGGTACAAATCGACGAAGCTTTGCTACATTGAACTTTAATCAAGTATTGGTTATAGACCGGGGAACTGTGGCTGACCATATGTGTCACTCTCTGGAAACGCAGGCACGGTACTACCGGTACCATAATTTGCCTCGTAACGCCAGCCGGGCGCGTGGTCACTAATTGAGGGACAAATCAATCCATGATTCAATGATAAATAAATGACATTTATTTGAAATTCACCCTTGTCTTTGTGTGTCATTTGGTCACAGTTGAGAATGTATGGAGGCCTGGGGGTCTAAATGACCAGGGTGTTATGGGGTACCAGGTGCACAGAGCTGAAGTGACAGGCCGAGATAGAGGGCAGGCAGGGTAGAGAGAGTAAGCCCAGAGGCATGGAGATATGGAGCTCCCTTGGTAACCAGTTCAATCACCAGGTCCACAGCCAAACAGTGCAATTTCTGAGAAGTAAAACATAGCCTGATTTCTGAGAAGTGGGGATTTAGTCGTTTTCTGCATATTTTTTTTAAACCTCCATAAGTTTACAAATGGCGCCCTCAAGTGACTTTTCCCGGTAGTGGCGTGCTCCCATAGCAGGCATGGAGGTCTGTAGCCCCCCTAAATGCATTGAAAACAAATGTGAAAATCGGGGCTTGTAACCCAAAATAATACCAGGCCCACAAAAGTGAGGATGAGTACAGACATCCATTTTTTAAAACCTCCATAAATCACTCAGGCCGGCCCCGTAGTATGGTGGTCCCACAGTGGGCATGGAGGTCTGTAGCCCCCCTAAATGCATTTAAAACCGTTTTTAAAATCGGGCTCTGGTTACCCAAAAATGAAACACAGTGCCATTTCTGAAAAGTAAAACCATTTTTTAATTTCTGAGAAGTTTGGACTTTTTTTTCAAACCTCCATAAGTTGACCAATGGTGCCCTCAAGTGACTTTTCCTGGTAGTGGGGTGCTACCCAAAATAATACCAGGCCCATCAAGGGTTGACAAATTCCAAATAGTATCCGTAAAGTTCGTAGAAACAAGTCAAACGTTTTTAATAATCAATCTTCAGGTTGTTTTTAACATCAATAATCAATAATATTTCAACCGGACTGTAAACTATTCAATACTGGAGAGAACGAAAATGTTGAGCAACCAGTGTCGCGCGCATCAACTAATGGAGGGACATCCGTCTATCCACTGATGCGTTTTGATATCTCGCTCATTTTTCAGAATAAAAGCTTGAAACTATGTCTAAAGACTGTTCACACCCCGAGGAAGCCACAGGAAAAGGAATCTGGTTGATATCCCTTTAAATGGACGAAAAGGCAGGCAATAGAACAGTGATTTTTCAAAATAAGAGCCACTTCCGGGTTGGATTTCCTCAGGTTTTCGCCTGCAAAATCAGTTCTGTTATACTTACAGACAATATTTTGACAGTTTTGGAAACTTTAGAGTGTTTTCTATCCTACTCTGTCAATTATATGCATATTCTAGCATCTGGACCTGAGAAATAGGCAGCTTACAATGGGAACGTTATTTTTCCAAACATAAAAATTCTCCCCCCTAACTTCAAGAGGTTAATAGACACGCCAGGTCTATTATAATACTGGCCAGGTCTACAGGCCAGGTCTATTATAATACAGACCAGGTCTATTAACTTCTTATGGCTGCAGCCCGACGCGGGTACACTTATGACAACAGCCACTTCAAGTGCAGGGCGCGAAATTCAAAATATATATTTTTTAAATATTTAACTTTCACACATTAAAACTTCTTGCCACTATAGGGGGTGCTGTTTTCGCATTAGCATAATTTCCTCTACAGATTAAACTGCCTCTTATTCAATTATTGCTCTTACTATATGCATATAATTAATACCATTGGATAGAAAACAATCTATAGTTTCTAAAACCGTTTCAATTTTGTCTCTGAGTTAAACAGAAGTCATTTGACAGCACTTTCCCTGACCAAGAAGAAGAATGCAAGATGTGTATGCTCGCTTCAACGCTCTGCCTATATATGGTCACGCCACCTATGACCCGAAACACACTTCATTCGTCTTCCTCTGGGTGTCAAGAGGACGTCAGAGGAGAAATTTTTTGTTTACCTTGTACTGACGTGAAATAAGACCTATTTCTTTGGCGTGACCGACAACTTCCGGTTCTCTGACTCGCGCTATTTGGAGGTGCGATTGTCTACTGTTTTGCTGCCGTTACGGATGAAAACTATCTCCGTCTCGAAGTTTGTTTGATACATGTGACCAGATCATCTTAATGTATGTTTTTTCAATATAGTTTAATCAGATTATTTGAATTTTTTCGGGAGTTTTGCCGTGTTCCGTTCTGTGACTTTTTTTACTTTGGCCAGTCGACCAGTACATATGCTAAATGAAGAGGGAAAGTTGCCATCATGAATGGATTGAACGACTCATCAGGACTAAGGACACATTGATCAACATTCTGATGAAAGATCAGCAATAGTAAGACCCAATTTACGATGTTATTTCATATATCTGTCGTGCATGTGAACTGGTCGCGGGCGCCCAGCTGGTTCTGGCTGGCGTGGCTATGCTAATTTAGCGCTACATTTTGTTTTCGCTATAAAACATTTAATAAATCTGAAATATTGTTTGGATTCACCAGATGTTGGGCTTTCAATATCTGTACGCTGTGTATTTTTCTGAAATGTTTTAAGATAAGTAATTAGTTATATGACGTTGGTCTCTGTAATTGTTCTGGCTGCGTCAGCACTATTTCAGATTGCAGCTGCAATGTAGAACTGTGATTTATACCTGAAAAATGCACATTTTTCAAAAAAAAACTATGCTATACCATAAATATGTTATCAGACTGTCATCTTATGAAGTTGTTTCTTGGTTAGTGGCTATATATATTTTTATTTAGTCGAATTAGTGATAGCTACTGACGCAGGAAAAAACTGTTGGAGTAAAAAAATTGTGTCTTATGCTAACGTGGTTAGCTAATAGATTTACATATTGTGTCTTCCCTGTAAAACATTTTAAAAATCTGAAATGGTGGCTTTATTCACAAGATCTGTATCTTTCATCTGGTGTCTTGGACTTGTGATTTAATGATATTTAGATGCTACAATTTACTTGTGACGCTATGCTAGCTATGCTACTCAGTGGGGGGGGAGTGGGGGGTGATCCCGGATCCGGGTTGGTGACTCGTTAAAGGTTAACAAGTCCAATACAGCAAATGAAAGGTACACATCTTGTGAATCCAGCCAACATGTCTGATTTTTAAAATGTTTTACAGCGAAAACAGCACGTATATTTATGTTAGCTCACCACCAAATACAAAAAAGGACAGACATTTTTCACAGCACAGGTAGCATGCACAAAGCCAACCTAACTAACCAAGAACCAACCAAACTAACCAACAAACAACTTCATCAGATGACAGTCTTATAACATGTTATTCAATAAATCTATGTTTTGTTCGAAAAATGTGCATATTTCAGGTATAAATCATAGTTTACATTGCAGCTACAATCAGAAATTGCACCGAAAGCAGCCAGAATAATTACAGACACCAACGTCAAATACCTAATTACTCATCATAAAACATTTCTGAAAAATACATAGTGTACAGCAAATGAAAGACAGGCATCTTGTGATTCCAGCCAATATTTCCGATGTATTAAGTGTTTTACAGCGAAAACACAATATAGCGTTATATTAGCTTACCACAATAGCCAGAAACACATGCCATTTCCCAGTAGCAAAAGGTTAGCGATCGTAACAAACCAGTAAAATATATATAATTTTTGACTAACCTTGATATTCTTCATCAGATGACAGTCCTATAACATCAGGTTATACATACACTTATGTTTTGTTCGAAAATGTGCATATTTAGAGCTGAAATCAGTGGTTATACATGTTGCTATCTTAGCTACTTTTTCCACAACGTCTAAACAGCAACGATATTTTTCTGACACTTTTTATGACACACATATTCTGACCAAATAGCTATTCATAAACATAACTAAAAAATACATGTTGTATAGGAAATGATAGATCCATTAGTTCTTAATGAAATCGCAGTGTTAGAATTCTAAAAAATAACTTCATTACGACATCCAGCTTCGGTATAGCTGAGTACCCAAACGTTGGGCGCCGGCGACTAGTTCACATGCACGACAGATATATGAAATAGCATCATAAAATGTTTCTTACTTTTGCTGATCTTTCATCAGAATGTTGGACAAGGGGTCCTTTGTCCAGAACAGTCGTTGTTTGGATTTAGAACGGCCACTTTCCCTCTCGATTTAGCAAGCGCACTAGCCAAGTGGCACGAATCGCTCCATCGTCAACAAAGTCAGAGAACGGAACACGGCAAAACTCCCGAAAAAATTTCAATAATCTGATTAAACTATATTGAAAAAACATACTTTACGATGATATGGTCACATGTATCAAATAAAATCAAAGCCGGAGATAGTAGTCGCCTATAACGGCAGCTAAACAGAAGGCAAATCCAGGTACCGCCTCGCGCTCTCCAGAAAACCGGAAATGGGGGACACGTCATACAAAGAGCTTGTATTCCACTTCAGACCAAGATAAACACTAAATTTCTTCTCTCACCGCCTCTTGACATCCAGGGGAAGGTGTATGACGTGCATGTATACTCATACGTATCATGCCCATTTATAGGCAGGAAGTAGAACAGAGCATCGATTTCAGACTTTCCACTTCCTGGTCAGGAAGTTTGTGCCAAATGAGTTCTGTTTGACTCACAGATATAATTCAAACGGTTTTAGAAACTAGAGAGTGTTTTCTATCCAATAGTAATAATAATATGCATATTGTACGAGGAATTGAGTACGAGGCCGTTTGAAATGGGCACCTTTTATCTGGCTACTCAATACTGCCCCTGCAGCCCAAACAGGTTAAATTACAGACCAGGTATATTATAATACAGGCCAGGTCTATTATAGTACAGGCCAGGTCTATTATAATACAGGCCAGGTCTACAGGCCAGGTCTATTGTAATACAGGCCAGGTCTATTATAATACAGACCATGTATATTATAATACAGGCCAGGTATATTATAATACAGGCCAGGTCTATTATAATACATGCCAGGTCTACAGTCCAGGTCTTTTATAATACAGGCCTGATCTATTATAATACAGGCCAGGTCTATTATAATACAGACCATGTATATTATAATACAGACCAGGAATATTATAATAAAGGCCAGGTCTATTATAATACAGACCAGGTCTACAGACCAGGTCTATTATAATTCAAACCAGTTCTATTATAATACAGGCCAGGTCTTTTATAATACAGACCAGGTGTATTATAATACAGGCCATGTATATTATAATACAGGCCAGGTCTATTTTAATACAGGCCAGGTCTACAGTCCAGGTCTATTATAATACAGACCAGGTCTATTAAATTACAGACCAGGTCTATTATAATACAGGCCAGGTCATCAGGCCAGGTATGTTATTATATAAGCCAGGTCTATTATAATACAGACCAGGTCTATTATAATACAGGCCAGGACTATTCAATTACAGACCAGTTCTAATAAAATACAGGCCAGGTCTATTATAATACAGGCCAGGTCTACAAGCCAGGTCTATTATAATACAGACCAGGTCTATTAAATTAAAGACCAGGTCTATTATAATACAGACCAGGTCTACAGGCCAGGTCTATTATAATACCGGCCAGGTCTATTATAATACAGGCCTGATCTATTATAATACAGACCAGGTCTATTATAATACAGACCAGGTATAATATAATACAGACCAGGTCTATTATAATAAAGGCCAGGTCTATTATAATAAAGGCCAGGTCTATTATAATACAGAAAAGGTCTATTATAATACAGGCCAGGTCTACAGGCCAGGTCTATTATTATACCGGCCAGGTATATTATAATACAGACCAGGTCTATTATAATACAGGCCAGGTCTATTACAGTACAGGACAGGTCTACAGACCAGGTCTATTATAATACAGACCAGGTCTATTAAATTACAGGCCAGGTCTATTATAATACAGACCAGGTCTATTAAATTACAGACCAGGTCTATTATAATACAGGCCAGGTCTATTATAGTACAGGCCAGGTCTATTATAATACAGGCCAGGTCAATTATAATACATGCCAGGTCTACAGGCCAGGTATATTATAATACAGGCCAGGTCTATTATATTACAGGCCATGTCTATTATAATACAGGCCAGGTCTATTATAATACAGGCCAGGTCAATTATAATACAGACCAGGTCTATTATAATACAGGCCAGGTCTAAAGGCCAGGTCTATTATAATACAGACCAGGTCTATTAAATTACAGACCAGGTCTATTATAATACAGGCGAGGTCTATTATAGTACAGGCCAGGTCTATTATAATACAGGCCAGGTCTATTACAGTACAGGACAGGTCTACAGACCAGGTCTATTATAATACAGACCAGGTCTATTAAATTACAGGCCAGGTCTATTATAATACAGACCAGGTCTATTAAATTACAGACCAGGTATATTATAATACAGGCCAGGTCTATTATAGTACAGGCCAGGTCTATTATAATACAGGCCAGGTCTATTACAGTACAGGACAGGTCTACAGACCAGGTCTATTATAATACAGACCAGGTCTATTAAATTACAGACCAGGTCTATTAAATTACAGACCAGGTCTATTAAATTACAGACCAGGTCTATTATAATACAGGCCAGGTCTATTAAATTACAGACCAGGTCTATTATAATACAGACCAGGTCTATTAAATTAAAGACCAGGTCTATTATAATACAGGGCAGGTATATTATAGTACAGGCCAGGATTACAGGCCAGGTCTAGTATAATACAGGTCAGGTCTATTATAATACAGACCAGGTCTATTATAATACTGGCCAGGTCTATTATAATACAGGCCAGGTCATCAGGCCAGGTCTGTTATTATATAGGCCAGTTCTGGTATAATACAGACCAGGTCTATTATAATACAGGCCAGGTCTATTCAATTACAGACCAGTTCTAATAAAATACAGGCCAGGTCTATTATAATACAGGCCAGGTCTAAAAGCCAGGTCTATTATAATACATGTCAGGTATATTATAATACAGGCCATGTCTATTATAATACAGGCCAGGTCTATTATAATACAGGCCAGGTCTAAAGGCCAGGTCTATTATAATACAGACCAGGTCTATAAAATTATAGACCAGTTCTATTATAATACAGGCCAGGTCTATTATAGTTCAGGCCAGGTCTATTATAATACAAGCCAGGTCTATTATATTACAGGACATGTATACTATAATACAGGCCAGGTCTATTATAATACAGGCCAGGTTTACAGTCCAGGTCTATTAAATTACAGACCAGGTCTATTATAATACAGGCCAGGTATTGTATAATACAGGCCATGTCTACAAGCCAGGTCTATTATAATACAGACCAGGTCTATTAAATTAAAGACCAGGTCTATTATAATACAGACCAGGTCTACAGGCCAGGTCTATTATAATACCGGCCAGGTCTATTATAACACAGGCCTGAACTATTATAATACAAGCCAGGTCTATTATAATACAGACCAGGTCTATTATAATACAGACCAGGTATAATATAATACAGACCAGGTCTATTATAATAAAAGCCAGGTCTATTATAATTAGGGCCAGGTCTATTATAATACAGAAAATTTCTATAATAATACAGGCCAGTTCTACAGGCCAGGTCTATTATTATACCGGCAAAGTATATTATAATACAGGCCAGGTTTACAGTCCAGGTCTATTAAATTACAGACCAGGTCTATTATAATACAGGCCAGGTATTGTATAATACAGGCCATGTCTACAAGCCAGGTCTATTATAATACAGACCAGGTCTATTAAATTAAAGACCAGGTCTATTATAATACAGACCAGGTCTACAGGCCAGGTCTATTATAATACCGGCCAGGTCTATTATAACACAGGCCTGAACTATTATAATACAAGCCAGGTCTATTATAATACAGACCAGGTCTATTATAATACAGACCAGGTATAATATAATACAGACCAGGTCTATTATAATAAAAGCCAGGTCTATTATAATTAGGGCCAGGTCTATTATAATACAGAAAATTTCTATAATAATACAGGCCAGTTCTACAGGCCAGGTCTATTATTATACCGGCAAAGTATATTATAATGCAGACCAGGTCTATTATAATACAAGCCAGGTCTATTACAGTTCAGGACAGGTCTACAGACCAGGTATATTATAATACAGGCCAGGTATGTTATAGTACAGGCCAGGTATATTATATTACAGGCCAGGTCTATTATAATACAGGCCAGGTCTATTAAATTACAGACCAGGTATATTATAATACAGGCCAGGTATATTATAATACAGGCCAGGTATATTATATTACAGGCCAGGTCTATTATAATACAGGCCAGGTCTATTATAATACAGGCCAGGTCTATTATATTACAGACCAGGTATATTATAATACAGACCAGGTCTACGTACCTGGTCTATAATAATACAGACCAGGTCTATTAAATTACAGACCAGGTCTGTTATAATACAGGCCAGGTCTATTATAGTACATGCCCGGTCTATTATAATACAGGCCAGGCCAATTATAAAACATGCCAGGTCTACAGGCCAGGTATATTATAATACAGGCCATGTCTATTATAATATAGGCCATGTCTATTATAATACAGCCCAAGTCTATTATAATACAGGCGAGGTCTATTATAGTACAGGCCAGGTCTATTATAATACAGGCCAGGTCTATTATAATACATGCCATGTCTACAAGCCAGGTCTATTATAATACAGCCCAGGTCTATTATATTACAGACCAGGTCTATTATAATACAGGCCAGGTCTATTATAATACAGGCCAGGTCTATTAAATTACATACCAGGTCTATTATAATACAGGCCAGGTCTATTATAATACAGACCAGGTCTATTAAATTACAGACCAGGTCTATTATAACACAGGCCAGGTCTATTATAATACATGCCAGGTCATCAGGCCAGGTCATTATAATACCGGCCAGGTCTATTATAATACAGGCCAGGTCATTATAATACCGGCCAGGTCTATTATAATACAGGCCAGGTCTATTATAATACAGACCAGGTCTATTATTATACAAGCCAGGTCTATTACAGTACAGGACAAGTCTACAGACCAGGTCTATTATAATACAGGTCAGGTCTATTATAATACAGGCCAGTTCTATTATAATACAGTCCAGGTCTACAGTCCAGGTCTTTTATAATACAGACCAGGTCTATTATAATACAGGCCAGGTCTATTATAATTCAAACCAGTTCTATTATAATACAGGCCAGGTATTTTATAATACAGACGAGGTGTATTATAATACAGGCCAGGTCTATTATAATACAGACCAGGTCTATTAAATTACAGACCAGTTCTATTAATATACAGGCCAGGTCTATTATAATACAGGCCAGGTCTAAAGGCCAGGTCTATTATAAAACAGACCAGGTCTACAAAATTACATACCAGGTCTATTATAATACAGGCCAGGTCTATTATAGTACAGGCCAGGTCTATTATAATACAGGCCATGTCTATTATAAGACATGCCAGGTCTACAGGCCAGGTCTATTATAATACAGGCGAGGTCTATTATACTACAGGCCATGTCTATTATAATACAGGCCAGGTCTACAAGCCAGGTCTATTATAATACAGACCAGGTCTATGAAGTTAAAGACCAGGTCTATTATAATCCAGGGCAGGTATATTATAGTACAGGCCAGGATTACAGGCCAGGTCTAGTATAATACAGGTCGGGTCTATTATAATACAGACCAGGTCTATTATAATACAGGCCAGGTCTATGATAATTCAAACCAGTTCTATTATAATACAGACCAGGTCTATTATAATACAGGCCAGGTCTATGATAATTCAAACCAGGTCTATTATAATACAGGCCAGGTCTAAAGGCCAGGTCTATTATAAAACAGACCAGGTCTACAAAATTACATACCAGGTCTATTATAATACAGGCCAGGTCTATTATAATACAGGCGAGGTCTATTATACTACAGGCCATGTCTATTATAATACAGGCCAGGTCTACAAGCCAGGTCTATTATAATACAGGTCTATGAAATTAAAGACCAGGTCTATTATAATCCAGGGCAGGTATATTATAGTACAGGCCAGGATTACAGGCCAGGTCTAGTATAATACAGGTCAGGTCTATTATAATACAGACCAGGTCTATTATAATACAGGCCAGGTCATTTATAATACAGGCCAGGTCATCAGGCCAGGTCTGTTATTATATATGCCAGTTATGGTATAATACAGACCAGGTCTATTACAAAACAGGCCTGATGTATTATAATACAGGCCAGGTCTATTATAATACAGACCAGGTATATATTAATACAGACCAGGTCTATTATAATAAAGGCCAGGTCTATTATAATACAGACCAGATCTATTATAATACAGACGAGGTCTACAGGCCAGGTCTATTATAATACCGGCCAGGTCTATTATAATACCGGCCAGGTCTATTATAATACAGGCCTGATCTATTATAATACAAGCCAGGTCTATTATAATACAGACCAGGTCTATTATAATAATGGCCAGGTCTATTATAATACAGGCCAGGTCTACAGGCCAGGTATATTATTATACCAGCCAGGTCTATTATATTACAGAACAGGTCTCTTATAACACAGGCCAGGTCTATTACAGTACAGGACAGGTCTACAGACCAGGTCTATTATAATACAGACCAGGTCTATTAAATTACAGACCAGGTCTATTAATAGACAGGCCAGGTCTATTATAATACTGGCCAGGTCTACAGGCCAGGTCTATTATAATACAGACCAGGTCTATTAAATTACAGACCAGGTATATTATAATACAGGCCATGTCTATTATAGTACAGGCCAGGTCTATTATAATACAGGCCAGGTCTAGAGGCCAGGTCTATTGTAATACAGACCAGGTCTATTATAATACAGGCCAGGTCTATTATAATACAGA